>NC_065531.1:65663702-65889151 GCF_020184175.1 Aphis gossypii | reverse complement strand
TAGGTGGACTAGGCGTTTTTGAAAACATGAATACATTTTTGAAAGAAGCCAAGCTTCCTTCTGCAAAATCTTCCTTACAATTTGTCCCCGGTGAATGTGAAGATAACAAATTATTGAGAACTAAGGTCTTGTAGGCGGAAGTGAAAACATTGCAATTAGGATTTGCTGATCCAACGTTCCTAATTGCTCCAAAAAAACATTCAAGCGAATCTTGGTTGAGGTTACGTGGCAGTAACGATTTGATCCCTTTTGAACACAACACTTTGTGAGTGCGACCGTGCTAATCAAAGCACCGCCGTCGGATCGACTGTGAAACCGCCGGAACGGGATTTAAACCTGCTTATCTAGGTAGGGGTACCTAACGCCTAAACCCATCGACTACTGTTATAATTGATAAGTGATGCCAAATCTCGAGCACTTGAACCATTTCTGTACTGCGACAAATTTTGGGTTTAGCTCTCTGTTTTACTAAATAATTCGGGTGTAATGAAGCTTAATAATTCTTATTAGTGTGTATCTGTCAACAATAACCATTTACACCATTTAATTGTACTATTTTTTTTTAATTTTATGCTATACATCACAAGCAATGGTTGAAGATATTTTTAAAGGTTAAGCTACTGACAACACAAAACAACATATTTTTGTATTACAAAGTATTAGGTATTGAATGCAAAACAAACAAATCATAAACGAACAGCTTTCGAAGTACCGACAGATCGGACAAAACAGCCGAATAAAATAAATAATAAATTATTTTTAATAAATTATTATCGTTCCCGTGTTTGTACACTATACGAAAAACCTTTGAACAAAGCGAGCTCGCCGCGCCGATAGCCTCTATCCCGGGTACTAGTCGGTGGGGTCGCCGCTTAAAGCCGAGGCTATACACGGCGTTTTCCGTCGAATTGAAAATGCGTTGGTTTATATCGGAATAGCTATACACGACGGACGTAATACTTCGGCGTTCGCCCGCCAATACGCATACCGCCCGGCGTTTTCCGACGCGGATCAAAAAGCGGCGTATCACGTCCATCGTGTATAGCTACTCCGATATAAACCAACGCGTTAACAATTCGACGGAAAACGACGCGGAATACGCAACGTTCGAAAAGCGGCGGAAAACGCCGTGTATAGTCTCAGTCTAATGGGTTTTACGTGCCAACGGACGACGCGGGCCGGCGCCATTGGACGCCGCCGCGCCGCGAACTACGGGCGGGCATGGGGCGCGGGTCGCCGGTTTACGGTCGCGGACTCGTATCTCGCTCAGAGGCTTCGGCAGCCGCGAACTGGTTTTCGTCCTCGGTCGTTTCATTTCGCTCACGCACGCGCAAAACGTACGGCAAACACCGGCGCACAAGGGACCGTTGTGTAGGTTCGCCGCCTACGCCGCCGCACCGCTTGGCCGACAAGGACGTCGCCATCCCCTCCACGGCTCGAGAGCCGGTCGGAGTGTCGGACGCCGTTGGACTGTTCGAGAACATTCGCCATTTTTACGCCGACCCTGCTCGCCCCAGCTCGTCCGTCGACAAGCGTTCTCAAAACCAACCGCCTCGAGGTTTCCGTGTTGTTCCCGGCAGCCGTTCGTTTGAACAGTAATATTTATATCAATAATACAAACGTATTTATTTATATTTTAACAGTAATCGGTTTTCCTTTTGTTTTCGGCATTTTATTATATTCTTCGAATAACGTGCCCTGTCCCCGCTGTCCCTCGCGCCACCGTCCCTTCTATTCCAATTGTCAAGCAACCAGTGACGGACGATTGAAAAATGGAAGATATTAACAGCGTTCCCGCTAACGAAGGTAATGTTTAAAAACGATTTCAAACCTAACGATTAATATGTCGTGTACCTAATGTAATTTGTACATTACGAAAATTAATTATTACAAGCTATAATTGCCATTTAAATATATTATTGCATTATTATTTTATCAATGTGTGTTGGGGATGTATAACAATGTTAATACTACTAGTATTGTAATATCTTATTTATTTATTATTTTTTAGTTAGTTAAACTGAAATATGAGGTACGATTGAGTTTAACTATTTATACATATATATATGTATATATATATTATATACATTATATACAATACATCATATTAATTATATAAATGACAAATTCATATTGGTCAAGACTTTGAGGAGGTAGTCGAGATAATGGGATTGAGACTTGTGGTAGTCGGGATAACCGAGAAAAGTACTTAATATTTTTAATACATGACTTGTTTAGTGAAAGCAACATGTAACCAAGTAGACTAATCCATTATTATTTTGAGTATCAAATTTAATCGTTTATTTTTTTAATCACGGCTTACCAATCTTGGCATATCTTATTCTTATTCTACACTCATAAAGTAAAAATCTTACGGTAAATAAGTCTACTGTTTTCTTTTACTTTCTCTCCGTGTGTCCTAAATTTCAGGTAGGTAATAATGGTTGTGGTATTATATTTTATTATCCTATCTTTTGTATCTATATTATAAATGATCGGTGTTTTATGTAGATTTTGTATTAAAATTATTAGTAGTATGTTACCAACAAATTTTTACTACTATTGTTATCAACACCTATAGACTATACTCACACAACAAATATATATTAAATAAACTTTTTATTTAACATTTGATATTAAACATTTTATATTTAATCAACATTAATTTTTCATTCATAAATATCTTTATAATAAATATTGAAAATTGATTTTTTGAACCCATTTCTAATGTTTATCCAATATTGACAATAAACTTTCTTTTAAATTTAAATTTCAATATTTAATAAATAAATTATAGGATTTATTAAATCACTAAATAAAATATTTGAAATGTTACCAATTTTAAAAGTAGCATAATAGGTATGTTCTATAATTATTAAAATAATATACTATATAAGTAATAAAAACAAAAATGAATAATGTTTAACTATGAATTGACAAATGTATTTATAAGAATCTAAAAAAAAAAACAATTTTTAAACATTATATTTAACAACAAGATTTTCGGGTTTTGATAAACAAAAAAAATAGGTAGTAATAATAATTTTAACAACATTTTTTTAAAATACTGCATGTTTCATTTTTGGTTAATTTTACAATTAATTTAAGAAAAATAAAAAATTATAAATGACAATAATTGATATAGTGTAGTTATTCTGCAGTTGCTGCATTTGTTCCAAGTTTTTTTATTGTTTTTTAATGTTAAATGGTGCCTGTGCTAAATGATACTTGTTCTACCTTCTAATTCATTTTGTGAAATATTCATAAATTTAGATTGACATTTTACTGCATCTGTAAAATTATAGAAAATTAAATAAACTATAATGCATTTATTTAAATGTGAAGAAATAACATTTAATTATAATAATCTCACTAAAAATAACAGGACAAATAATCAGATCGCAAAATTTCTTTTTTCTTTTTTTACCACTATATAAAAATAAGGATAGCAAATTGTCAGTAAATAATTTCATAAGTATTCTCTTCATGGTACAATTAATGTTATTGCCTCCTGAATATGATAAATATTGAATCTAAAATGAAAGGAATAAATGTTATAATACATATTAAACATACTGTACAACTACTATAATAGTATATTATTATAATGTTTAAAGTGAAAATAACTACGAAAATTTAATTGGTTACTAATGAAAATTAATAATGGTTCTTAATATTTAACCCATAATGTACCTAAAGTGGGAGGGAATTTTAATAATATAAGTTTTATATTCTAGTATAGTGTTAAACAACTTTTGTAATCTAAACGACAGTTTATGATTTTATAATATTATTTAAATTCATAATAATGGTATATTCTACCACTAAATACGAGTACATACCAAACATTTCTTAAAATTTAAACTTGTATTAATTTGGTTTTCTATAATATTTTAATTATATAAGTCATCTATTGGAAAATTGCACTTTTGTAATTCATTATTATTATTTATATCGTCATGTTTATAAATATTCCCATAATTTGATTCAATAGATTCCAATTTATTTAATACTCATATTTCATTTTGCTTTATTTCAATATGTTTTTATTTTTTTTTTATATAGATTTTAGCATCTTTTGTGAACCTATAATAACAAATTATAAGTTAGTTATTACTTATAACATGTATAGTAATATAAACCAATAAAAAAAAAAAAAATTATGACATTCGAGGATTATTATATCATTATTATAGAAACCTTTCTTACTCATAAAATATTGGTTTGCATATTACATAAAAATAAGTTGTGGACAATTTTAATAAAAAGTGAATAGAGAATAAAAACATTAATAATTAAATGTGATTAATAAATAAGGTTAACATTGTCTAAACAAAATATTTAGTTTACATAAATTTGATTTGTCCCATTTATTCAGTTTATAATAAAATATATTATAGTATGTGTATTACACATTTTAAAAAATGTATACTTTTATCTTGACTCTTATCAGAATAATTAATAATTGCTGTTTTTGATGATGAAATAGGAGTATTAGGTTTTGTCATAAAATAACCATTTGCACCATCTGGTTGAGCATGTTTTCATCATCATCATCTGATAATAATTTATTAAAAATTGTCAATTGTTTTACTGTCGAGTATAATAATTTACATTAATTATATGGGTATAATATACATGGGTTATATAATATATATTACCTGGTTTTTCAATAAATATTGGCTTAGGACTCTTATCATAATAAGACAGTTTTCTTACTACTTCTAGAAAATGAAATATGGTAATGATAATAAGTACTTATGTATGTTTAATAAAATATCACCATATATATTATAATATTAATTTTATTACAAAATTTAGTAAATATAGTATAATACATGAATTTTAAATATTATTAAAATACATAGCTAATGGGCAATGGCAATTAATTTTAAAGGAAAACATTGTTTAGAATAATAATTTTTAAGATCACAGACATATATAATTAATATTTTTAAATATATATTACATAATGTTTATTACTATTGTAATGCATATTATAATTACTTGAAGCTAATGCTTTAAGGGGAGATGGAAACCAATCATTAGGTTTGCTTTCAATTATTGTTTTGAATTTTTTGGGAGATAGTGACTGAAATTTTGTATTGTGGTTAATTATTTTAGTGTTTGGTTTGATTGATGTAGTTATTAATTGCTGCATTATTTTCAGTAACTTCAGAATCTTTAAAATGTTTAAAGATGTAGATAATATAGGTACAAAAAACACCATTGAATAAGAAGGTATAAATGAGTACATATATTACCTAAATAAATTGGACATGAGCTTTAAGATGCTGTTGAATATGAGTTTCTTATGCTTGAACTTTTGATTAACTTTATCATCATCATCATAAAAAAAACCTCATGTTTCCGTATCATTTTTTAAAGGGTTTTCATGTTATTTTCAATCGGAAAACATGAACAATTATCTAGAAGCCCATATTTGTTATAATCTTCAACAATATATAATAAACCATTATATTAAGTGACACAAATTGCCTACCATATAATTTTTCAAATTCATTAACAAAATATATAGGTAATTTTTCTACAAATTTAATAAGGTCTGGACTGCTATTTTGAGTTAAAAGAATCCAAAAACTAACATGCAAACAAACAAAATGTAAGTAACAATTATCATTAATAATATTTTTTAAAACTACTGGAACTGTATATAATAGAAACTCATGAAATTCTGTCGCCTTCCATCTAAGAAGTTCATATAAACCTCTTGGAAGTAGAGAAAAATCACTGCATATTGAATGTTTTAAAAATAACATTTGTTTATCTATAACCTTTTTACTTTGAAGTCTTACAGAAGTCTGAGCATTTTTTAAGATACCAAGCCATAGTAAAATTAATTTTTTGTTACTCCCAAATAAACAAGATGCATGTAGTCAAGGCTAAAGCTGTCAACAAGGTTAATTTTAGGTATTTCAGTAATTATGGGAATGGTATCTGTCATATGAAATTCATTATCTGTTCTGTTAATAAAATCTAAGTGAGTTCTTTTGGTAAAATCAACACCAGGAAAACAAACTATGTTCAGAATAAACACCTTCAATTGTACATCTTGTGCATGGAAAAAAACCTGTATGACCTGTGGTCTTCAGAATAAAGCTTTTAACTGGTAAATCACAACAAAAAGTATATACAACCACACGTTCGTTCGATACAATTTTTTATTTGAAAACCATTTTTGTATAAATATTTTAGTTCATTAACCAAATCTAATAAGAAATCATTGCAGTTTAGAGGTTTATCTTTGCCCCAATACAACCCAACAAGAGAAACATATGGTTTAAATCAAGGATTACGAATATATCCAAGAATTGGCCAAAAACAGCTTGAGAAACTTTTACTATAGGGAGACCATCCACCTCAATTACTATTTTAATCATCAAAAAAGTATTGACTATTAGAGTTATAAATTAAATTTACGGCATTTTAAATTTTGAAATAATGGAAAATTCCAGGTGATACAGTTTGTACCTTCAAATTATTTTTACTTGATTTATTTTTTAAAATAGTTCTAGCATTAAGAGGGAAATAACTATGACAGTTATGAGTTTTCAAAATTTTTAATAAGGCACTCAAAGAAACATTTGGTATATTAAATTATACAGCTCACTCACTTAGTTTATTTAAAATTGATGAATTACTTTAAAAAAAACTGTTTTCCTGGCTAAATGTATTATCGTATAATTTCTCAATACCAGAATCAGATGTTAAACTAAAATTATTACTTTTATCACTACATACATCATTGCTGTAATCAAAATCAAATGATAAGTTCTGGAGGAGTAATAGTGAATTCAGAGTTTAATTCAGTATAAATATAATTGTTACTACTAGTACTACTACAAGGAACATTTTGAGATGACGTAGTCGTATGAGGTTCAATTAATTGGTCTGTTTCAATATAGTCTAACATTTTTAATTCCTCTAAAAATTGTCTACGTTTAGTTGATTTACTGTTATGAAATGCTATTTTAATTACAAATTAAATGTTTATGAATTAACTATTTTAACAATACTACCTATATACCTATTATATACATATGTAAGTATAATAATAAAGTTTAAATAAATACAATCAACAAAACAACCAACTCATATGCCCTATTTTAGACAAAAACAAAAATATGAATTAATGTACCCTTATACTAATATTAATTTTAAAATGTATATGGTCTAAAGTCTTATTATATCATATTATAATCTCATAGTTACCGATGTGGATCTAGTAAAAATACTTAATAACTGATCAGTCGTGGACGTGTGGTAAAAGTGAAAAGGATGGCGAGCTCACTTGTGACTCGGACTAACAGCAGCGACGTATAAAAAACAAAAGTATTTAGCAGGCTGGGCATTAACGAATTAAAAGTTAAAATTATGTTAAAGCGTTAAGTTAATTAACTCGTTACTTTTTTTTGAAATTAACTTTTAACTTAATAAGTTACTTTTTTTAAATGATCAACGTGTTAACTTTAAGTTAATTTTAGTCCAAATAATAATGCAAACTTTTGAATAGTATTTTTAGAAAAATAGGTTTTTTGATAGCAATCTAATACTTTGATGTATCATTTTAAATTTCCCCAGTAATTTTCTTGTGAATAAAGAAAAACTATCTATTAAACATTACTATGTGTCTGGAATTTTTTATTTTAAAATTAGAAAATTTTAATTTTAAATTATAAATTAAGTTACTTTTTTTTTCAAAGTTAACGAAAAAAAATATGAGTAACTTTTAACTTAACTTAACTTTATTATTTTAAAATAACTTAACTTAACGTGTTAAAAAAAAAGTTAACTTGCCCAGCCTTGGTATTTAGTACCTATATAAAACAATTTGTCACATGATGACGCGAATGGCGATGTACGCCTATAACGGCATTAATACACAACGGCGACGCATACAATTAAAGTACACCACATGCGTTCTTTGTGGGCTAAAAACGGGACATAAGACTTTTAAGTTCAATTTAAAAAATATATTTGAGTCAGTAACGATCGCGAATAAAACTATAAAAGTATAAAATATAAATATTAAACGACAAGTTCACGATTTTCTTAGCGGAGCAAAAACGCCAAAAACGTCACACACACACACAAACGGTAACAACATAACGAACCAAATGAATCAATTACAATTAGTAATGGTAAATCCGAAACCGTGAACCGCTTAGTCTGTAAACTCGAAAATTCGGGATTCGGTTTAATGCTTTAATACTCACTGGTTTTGTCACGTACGCACGTATAACCTTGTTATATGTTTGGATGGATTAAACCTCAAGGCCTTGGGTTTTTTTTCATATTTCTAATAATTTTCTTATATTATTAGTTTGATGCAGTAATATAATATGTTAGAAAATAAAACTTATTTTTTTATTTAATAATTATGATGTAAATTTTAAATAAATCTGTTGGTTTATAATACTGTAAATTCCTAATTATGAAAAAAAACTCTATCATATTTTTTTTATATATTTGAAATGAAACGTTATAAATATATTACATATTATATGTATTATAAATATATGTATAGTTACCAAATCCAGCAAATGTTGACAATGCATTTTAAGTTTCAAATAAAATGTATTAAATATTCTCCAAATTAAAAATAATAGTAAACTAATAAATAACTTTATAACAGCTCGTAATAATAAATATATAGATAATTAATATTTAATGAACAAAACTAGACAAAATGTAAAAATGAACAAAAAAATTTAAAACAAATTCAAATAACTATTTAAAAATATAATAAAATCTAAATTTTTTGGTGATAGCCGATTTCTAAGATCATTGGTGATCAGTTCTGTTTTTGAAAATACACGTTCAGACGGAATAGATGTTGCTGGAATACACAAATACTTCAGCTGCATATTATACAAATCCGGAAGTGTGTTTTTATACTGTTTCCAAAATTCCAATGGGGTTTTTTACGGTCTAAAAGTGTCATTTCTAAATATTGACGTATTATCAAAGTAGAAGTTATATTTGGACTTGATGTAGTTTTGACTTGAGCGACTTTTTTATCAAAATGCTCCCACAGTGATTCAGTTGTATTATTAGTATTATTTAACGTGAGTGCTGTGGTAGATTCAGTTGTATTAATTTCGTTTTCCATTTCAGTATTTGTGTTGATCATCATTGTCAATTCTTCGCTTACCCATTTTTGCGCATTACTAGCATTTTCAAGTAAACCAAACGCAATTTTTTTGAACCGTGAGTCTAAGAATGTTGCTTTTGCAACAATTTTATTCTTTTCTAAAATGCCTAGTCGTCTACTGACTATATCCATCAACATATTTCTAAATACACCCTCAATATCAGTTTCTGTTTTCAAGTTTCTTAAAATATGTTGAAGATCTCTATTAAGTGGTATAACTACACTTAATGTTGGGCACTTTTTACCTGATAATTTCGCTGCCTTATTTGAAATGACTTTAAAATATGAGTACAATCTAATATTATTTCCCACTCGGACGCATTTAAATAATTTGGTGCTCGAGGTTGAGTTGACATAGTAGCAGATAAAGGGGCTTTAATGTTTACAAGTCTTTCCATCATTATAAAATTAGAATTCTACCTTGTAGTCACATCTTGCTTAACTTTTAATGGAGGTAAGTTCATTTGCAATTGAAAATCTTTGAGTTTTTCAGTAGCGTTACTGCTGTGCTTGAAATGCCCTACTATCGTTCTACATTTTTTTTAAATTTGATTTATATCAGAATTTCCATTTATTGCCTCATTTATACTCAAGTTTAATGTGTGTACCATACATGGGTAATGGTGTTTAAGAAGGTGTTCGTTTATTGCGTTTTTAATATTTGACCCATTGTCTGATACCACAGTTATTATTTTATTTGCTATATTCCACTCATTAAAAATATTTGTAAGTGTAGCGGCTATATTTTGACCAGTGTGTCTGTCAGAAACGTCTTTAGTTGCAATTACTAATGAATATAATTGGTCATCAAAAATAAAATGGCACATCACTGTTATATATAATTTATTGGAATCGGATGTCCACATATCTGTCGTTATTGATAAATCATTTACATTTAGAAGAATAGATTTTATTTTAAGAATTATAACATTATATTCTTGTGGTAACAATTTCGAAGTTAATACTTTTCTGCTAGGGATCGAATAAAGTGGTTGCAATATTTTAGTATACTCAATAAATCCAACGTTTTCTACTAACGAGAGTTGTTGATAATCAGCGACAATCATTTTAATTGAAGATTTATTAATAGCCTTAATTTCAGAATAACTCAGTTCATTTATTTTTGTTGAATCAAAAAGTTATAGTTGACTAGGCCGTTTTGATGGTGGCTCAGAAAATTGCGACGAAATTTAATATTCAGATGATAAATTAGAAGAAATTACTGAAGTAGAGGGACTAAATGTATTTTCGGTAATCTGTATTAATTGGTTATCTGGATCATCTTCATTATGAGTGTTCGGATTGAGTTTGGTTGGGTGTATTCGTTTTAAATGTTATATTGTAAATTTAAGAAGATACAAAAATTGTGAAATTAGTATTTATTATAGCTTAATATTATAAAATAGGTATATATAATAAATAATAGCTTTATTTTCAAAAAAACCCACGGGACGTGGAAAGGCATTTTCTATAAAATATGTGAAATGCGGTAATTTAAAATTTAAATTAATAAACTAAGCTGTTTCAAATAAATCCAAAGAAAAGGGTAAACAGATACATAATTCTGTGTACCTAATTTAAAAGTTCTGGAAACCCTTATTAAAAGATTATAATTTTTAAGTACCTACCTTTTAAGTTTGTCGTGTTTCCATTATATTTATAATCCTTTTTACATATTTGACACGTAACAGTTTAATTATTAGTATGTTTTTTTAAATGATCCCAAAACGTTGTTTACAGCCCGGTCTCATATTTAAATAAATTAAGAAAATACTTCTGAAATTTAATACAGTTAAAACTGTCGAAAAATATACGATTGTCAACTGTTAAGGTTAACTGCTAAAGTGCTAACTGTTTATGGCTTTGGATTGCAAGATTGTTAAACAATTATATTTGGAAAAAACAATCAAAAAATCGTCAACATGCCCCTCCTATAATTAAACAGTAAAATGGTGATTTGCGATAGCAGAGTTTATTTATAATGCGCCTATGAATAATATTATTTTTGATAAAAAAAAAATTAAAATTTCACACCTTATTGATGTTTTATAAGTTCACAACCAGCGAGAGAATCAGAACTCAGTAGTTTAACCTGTTCAGGATTAAAGTATACATATCTAGGTAATAAATACATATAATCGTAAATATTAAATAATTAAACCATTTTTCAGATTTAAAATTTACCTACTAAATAATCAATTACTAAATAATAATTCAAAACATTTCAAAATTCCATTACGTTAATCATATCAGAACTTACTCGATTATTTTACTCATAATCGAAATATCTTGATTATGCCCATCACTAGTCTAGGCCAATTTTTAGGCTGTAGTACAATCAATGATAATGCCTTTTGTAGAATAATATAGGTAATATAATACCATGATAGTACATAATATTATGATATTATTTTCTATTTAATTTCTATTTATTATTGACTCGTTAGTCATTATACTTTATAGTCGTTGAAGACGGTTTATGTGTATAAAATGGAGAATAATGAAATTGTTAATTATTGTCAAATTATACAAGTATGTTACTGCAGAACAAGGATACTGCTATTATATTATTTATTAAAAAAATGTAATTAAATTATTATTTATTTAGTTTTAAGTTATATTTAAAAATATTGAATCTTATAAATTTAATAAATATTTATACATTCTTAAAAATATATATGAAATGTTATACATTTATTAAATATTTATAAACTCTTAAATGTATTAAAAATATTTTAATTTGAATGTTAAACGAAAAACAAATATTTATTTAAGTTACATTGAAAAATGTTGTGTGGGTAGTTAATGATGTTAACGAATTTTAATATAATTTATGTAAATTAACTTAGATTCATATTTTTTCCAAGCAAAAGTATTTAAAAACAAATGTAAGAAAAATATCTCTTTTAATTTTTTTATATATATATACTATCTTTGTTTAATTAAATAAAATCGTGCCTCGTTTTTGTGATGTGGAAAATATTAACGCATTAATCGCACATAGAAAGGTAGTCACGATTATGTGATAATAAAAATTATATTATAATAAACATACATTATAATAATTATATAAATGACAAATTAATATTGGTCAAGACTTTGAGAGGGAGTCGAGATAATGGGATTGAGACCTGTGGTAGTCGGGATAACCGGAAAAAGTACTTAATATTTTGAATACATGACTTGTTAAGTGAAAGCAACATGTAACCAAGTAGACTAATCCATTATTATTATGAGTATCAAATTTAATCGTTTATTTTTTTAATCACGGCTTACCAATCTTGGCATATCTTATTCTTATTGTACACTCATAAAGTTATAAATCTTACAGTAAATAAGTCTACTATTTTCTTTTACTTTCTCTCCGAGTGTCCTAAATTTCAGGTAGATAATAATGGTTGTGGTATTATATTTTATTATCGTATCTTTTGTATCTATATTATAAATGATCAGTGTTTTATGTAGATTTTGTTTTAAAATTATTAGTAGTAGGTATATGTTGCAAACAAGTTTTTACTACCTACTATTGTTATCAACACCTATATAGACTGTAGTTAATCGTTTTAATGGATTTTAATATAATTTATGTAAATTTACTTAGATTACTAATTTTTCCCAGCAAAATTATTTAAAAACAAAAGCAAGAAAAATATCTCTTTTAAATTTTTTAAATAATTCCACATTTTTATAACTTTTTTTTATAAAGCCATATTCTAGGTTAATTATTTTTTTTTTTTAATTCATTTTATTGTCAATATTATATTTTTATCTATAATTTAATTGTATTTAAATAATTACTAATAATTGCTAAGTACTTCTTTAGCCGATGTTCATATAAACAGAGTTGGTAGAAAAGTTACTTCGACTATTGCACCGGTTTCACAAAAGAACAAGCAAGAAAATTTACCTAAAGATTGTGAAGATATAAAACGTATTAACAGTAAGTAAATAGGAAACACATGTTTTGTAATTTCTTATAAGGATACTTTAAAATGAATGTTATTTTGTGTAATATAGGTGTATTTTCCTGGAAAGCTATTGCAAGATACCATGTACCATACATTATTCGTGTAATTAATGGTGAAGAATTGAAGTTTGTATCTGTACGGATGACTGAAACTCAGCTGCTCAGTAATTACATACCCTATTTGCATGCAGATATTTTTACATGTACATCAGTGAGAAGTCACTTTATCACTGATTCAGAAGCACAGATATTAAATGAGATTAACATAAGACATTGTGACGGTTTCTATGGAAAAGATAAATTCTATGCGGGCAAAGATTATATTGTCCGTTTAGAAGATGTCCACGAGTTGTACACATTTATAGAAATATGTGTCAAAAAATTACAGTGCAATAATACTCCTAGTCTCAGCGAAAAATGTGGTTTTATTTCTATCAACTCCGAATCTGTTGTGCCATACAGCCTTAAAGATGGCCATATATATGTTCCACTTTTTTATTTTGAAGGTGAAACGGGAAACCTAGGTCACAGTGCTGTAAAACTTGAAAATTGGGACTTGGCCTATCTTAAGTTCTGTTGTAGAGTTCAGGGTATCAGAAATGAGCTGTATACTAGTGATTCGTGCGCAGTGACTAGTCTTGAGGATATCAAGAATTATTTTCCACCAGACACACAATTTCGGCCCTATTGGCCTGCTAACTTGATTGATACACAGCTCCTGATAAATCCAAAATCTACCCATATTAATCCATCAGGTGTCTGGATCAGAGCCCCCCTTGAAGTGCCTGCCCCTGAAAGTACTTTTCCACACACATTGACAGCTTCAGCACCAGTGATGCCACAAAGTATGCTAGAGGTAATGAACAGCTTTCAAAATAAATGGCTAGCAAATCAAATGTATTATGTACTCAGTTTATTAAATTTATTAAATTGATTTTGTATTTAATAATAAGAAAAAAAACTGTTGCTTTTGTTTTTCATAATTTATTCAAATGGACCAATGCTAAATTTTTTTTCAGTATTACCTAACTGTTAATAAACAATGGGTCTATAAATAAATAGGTATATTAACTATACATTTTGTATCTAATAAAGTAATACTATAATATGATATATAAATAGGAAAAACGATTTAAATGCTTTAATTTTTACTCGCAGTTATGTTTTTATTTGTTTATTCTAATATACTTTTCTTACACTATTAATAGTGGTGGTGTCGAGCATGTTTTTCCATATAAATCAATTTTTTTCTATAATATCATGTCATCCTAAATTGTCAATGTATAAATAATGTCATTGCAGGTTTAAAGCTCACACTGAAAATTTAATATTTTGATTTAATACAAACACAAATTTTTACAATTAAATTATCATTCATCAGTTGGTAATTTGAATAATTCATCACTGCTTTTAATTATATTAAAAAATTTAGTCACGTGTTCTTGTAGACTTAGAGTAATATACTAATATAATAATAAATAATAATTCTACATTTAAAGTGTATATAGCTTTTGTTTGTGTTGAAATTATTCATAAATAACTTTAGACCAACTGTGTTAATTTTATATAATATTATTTGATACTTTATTAAAGTTAATTTCAAATTAAAAAATGTATATTAACTAAAAGTTATGCTTTTGTGTATGATAATTATTTAAAAAGCTTGTATTTAATAGATGGTTATATTTTTAAAAATAATAATATTTTTATGTTAAGGGCTACATATATGTATTTTTATTAGTAAATCGACAGTTTTTCATGTTGTGTTTTCATTCGACTTTTAGGGACCACCGATGTCTCAAGGCAATAGTTTAATGATGTCACGGAGTCATGTTATACCACCATCGCCTCTTGTCAGTGTAAACAATACAGCACCAGTAATTGCGTAAGTTTTATCAAAATAATCAAATTTGTAAATATCTTAAATCAAAAATATTATTTATTTATATATATATGTGTGTATAATATTTATATATTTTAGTAATACTGTGTCATATTCCAACGCTGTGCCTATTAGCCAATGTATGCCAACCATGTACAATCCAGTGCCCAGTAGCAGTGTGATATCACACTCAAATCAAATGCAACAATTCTATAATCAATGTCCTAGTTACAATAGTCAAGCCCAACAACAGCAGGTACAACAGCATCAACAGCAGCAGCAGCAACAACAACAACAACAACCTCAACCACAACAACAGCAATTAATCATTACTACTCCTCAAGTTCAGCCATATAGTGGTTCAACATCTGTGCTTTGCCGTTTAACTAACACTCAACAGCGCAACACTTTAAGGAATGGATTCAAATTAAAAAAAATACCTGAACGGACGGTGACACGAGACCCAGACTCAACAAATAATCCAGCATACAAGGTTCAAAATCCTTCATATTATCTTTCAATATTGTAAGATTGACAGAAGTTGTGGGTCCTAGAATAAAATAATATTTTTCAAACGTTTATAAAATACAAATTCATAATTCATGATTTATTTATTTTTACATAAGATTATTTTACTACAGCTATTTTTATATTTAAAAAATACAGGCAAGTGCACGTACCACTGCTGTACATCTGATTTCGATTGGGACACTATTATAGGTGTGTTAAATTTGGGTTCAATGATATATCATTACTTCATTGTATATACGGAAAATGACTCTTATCAGATACTAATTACCTACATACAACAAATATCTTGAATATCTATAAGAACATTTTCATTTGAATATTATATTAAATTTTTACGCGTTTTGTCCAAACATAAATTTTTTATCTGCGTTTTTAGAAATAAGAAATTTTGAAAATGTCTATAAACAGCTTAGACAAATCAGTCAAAATAAATTATAAATATAATAATATTATAAACGTTTTATTAAAATTTAAAGTATCTCCAGTCATTTGTTATTAAGTTACACAAGGTTAAAAGGTTTAAGGCATTAAAAAAAATGCAATTTTGTCGAAAACTGGATTCACGTAAAAATCTCGTTTTTGCTTAGTTATATTTTCTTATACACGGTGATTTTAATAAGTACTGGGAATTTCACATCTTTAATGTACAAACTAGATTTAATTTGATGTCCGAAACTATCGGTAAAGTTTAAAATCGAAGCATTTTTCAACTACTTATCCTGTACAGCGTGTGTACACAAACACAAAAAATAAAAATAAAAAAAGTAAATTTTTATCTACAAAATAAGCATATGTATCGATTTCAGCTAATAGCTGTGTACCTATAGTATAGATAATTTTGATAAAATAATCATAAGATAGGCTTGAACTTGAAATTAATATTTTAACTTTATTATTACGTTTTACATAAATTAAACATTAACAAAATAACATGAACATAATTAAACCTTGTGTGTATATTATTTTTGTGTATATTTAGTATTTAGTGATTTCTTTAACTCAATATTTGTGGAATATTTTTAAAATTCATACAACTGTTTCAATAGTTGTTAATTGATCGATTTCAATAAAACAAAATAGGTTTAATATTGCAGGCTTGTTGGTTTTTAAATTATAGAGAGTGATACTAACATTAACAAAACAAAAAACTACTATTTAGGCTTATTGATTGTATAGAATACAAAACATTTATATTATTTTTTAATTATATCAATGTGTATAATTTATATTTTTTAACACAGATCCAAAAGGCAATAATCAACGGAAAAGTGATTCGCTGCATAAACGCCAATCCTTACATATATTCAGATTTGATGGTGGCATTAGATGACTTCCTCAAAATGATGTTGCCTTCGTGCACTGCCGAGAGATGCACTCAATTCTTGTATAAATACTTTGACATAAATTTATTTCTTGGAAATTCGTAAGTATCACATACGGAATATTTTCCTTTAAATCATTCTCCTATTGTTTATTTGTGTTTTAGTGAACAGGTGAGCATGTTGTTGGACAACGGACGTCCCAAGTCGAAATACGATTCTTCGATGATACTAATGGTCATGCTTCAAGATATCACGCACGTATTTTCTCAACTAAAAGATTGGTTGTCCATCCAAGACCAATTTGAGGCTGGACCGTCAAGAGACATCGCACCAGTTAGGAAGATTTAATAATTAAAAGTATAATAAAATCAATGCATTATATAAACAAAATATTTTTTCAAACAAATATATTTTGTAATTAAGCGAATTTAATGTTATATTAAAGCAAAAAACTTGAATTTTTAAAATTAAATCAATTTTTATTTTTAGTCTAATTATAAAGTAATTAACACTATACAAAAAAAATAGCATGCATAAAAATCATACAAAATTAAATTTATCCAAATTATGTTGTATTTTAGATCTAGTGTTTGAATGACTTTTGATAATAAAAACATAAATTATTGTATTTTAATTATAATAAAAAGAACATTTATTAAAATAATAAATATAATTCAGTAAAGTTAATTAATAAATACATAGGGTTGGATATAAATTGATGTATTGTTTTTAATCAGTTAAATTAAATGTAATCATTAATGCAATAATGAAAATAAAGAATAATAAAATTAAAGAATGTAGTAAAAGAAGTTGATTTATTTATTTATTAATTTTCTAATATATTTATTTGTTTTTATTTACTATTTCTGTAAAAAAATTATAATAATTTTAAAGAATTTATAGATACTATTAAAGATACCTCTGGTTTATTTGGCAGTAACTTATATTCTGGCTATCGAAATTTCAAAGAAAATTTCCATTTCCTCAATACATTGTAAATTCTAAAATAGAAGTGATGAGATTTAGTTGTTAAAATTATTATAAAATGTCATTAAAATGTATTTACTGTTTTAATAATATATTTAAAATATTTTATGTATTTATTTGTTTCTATGTATTTTTATAAATAAATAGCAGATACTGTTAAATACACCTCAGATTTATTTGGCAGTAACTTAAATTCTGAAAGCTGTTGTATTTCCTTTTCAATGTCACTTTTATTTCCCTCAATACATGGTAAATGTTAGTAAAGAAAAGTGATGAAATTTAGTTGAAATATTTATCGCAAAATGTGTTATCAAAATTTTTTTTTGATAATTATTTTTAATAATATCCTTAGTTGTTAAATTGACTTTCTGCAAACATAAATATTTGGCTGGTATAGCATTGTGCTTTAACTTTCTTCTTTTACATGGAGAATTATTATTAAATTTTTGATTTAAACACTTTTCAACCAGCTATGTTCTTGAAAGTGTATGGAACAAATACATGTTATTCTTCACATTAAAAATATATATATATATATATATTATATTCATATATAAATACTACAAATTGAAATATTTAGTAAAACAAATAATAAATAAATATATATATTTACCATTTTTATCCACAATACTAAAAATTTTTAGTATGTATGTATAATCGCCAGTATACTATGTATTCATTATTTTTATTATTTTTGAGTATCAACCAATAACAATTAATTGGTTTTTTTTTTATTAATCAAATATAAAATGAAACTATCATATACTATTCCCATCTTTCATTGTCTGATCAGTGATCACCAATAGTCAATACCACTAGCAGCAAACCATTTATTTCAAGTACTAGGAGACCTAGATAATCGATAAAAACTTATATTTTTGAGTGTTGTCCGATAGGAATTGTTTGAACACCCAGGAACCATACAATTAGGTGTATATAAATTTTTTACTTAATTCAAGAATACAAAAATAACAATATAATGCAACTAAATCAGTAGGGAATAATAATTCTAAAAAAAGACCATTTAGAGCATGAAAAATAAACAAACAATTATTTTAGTCATGATCACATAGTCTATCATGAAAATGCAGCAATAAAAAATTATGAATTATACATTTATTTGACAGTTATATTTAGAACATCAATAAATAATTATCCATAACTCTGTTCCATCCTTTTTTTTCTTAATGTTTTGCATGTATGACAAGCATTTACATTTTAACTATTTATAATATTTTTTTATTAATATAACACATATATTTGTAAGAATTAATGCTTAATGGATTTCTTGGTAAATGCAGGTACAGAAACCCCATAATTATTTTCTTGTGCTGATGTATATGTTGGTACAATAAATATAAAAATAATCAATAAAACGCATTATTTGTTTCATTAGAACTCATTTTATTAGAAAAATAGAAAAATAAACACAATATAACAAATGTATCATTTTAATGCATATTTAAATTGAAGCAGCACTATTTTTTTCCATGATTATCTCGTTTATTCCAAGTCTGGGGCACACCTCATGCGCAGAATGATTTTGCTGACGTGCCTTTTTATTAAGTGGCACATTTTGTAGTCATGTTGTATTGGTTAGGTTCGTGATTCGTAATCCTCAATTTAACAAATAGTGTAGTGTTAAATGTTTATATTATACTTATTACATATACAACTATTCAAATGTCGGCAGTGAATAGTACAAAGTTTTAAACCATTTGGACTTATGTTTTCTATCTGTCACCGTCGTTTTCTTATTTAATAGTAATTTGTTGCACTTATTTGTTTTACGCTTAATCGTATTAGCCATATTATAATTACAGCGGTATAAGAGGAGATTACTGAAAATTACTCGTCAGTCGATACAAACCGCCGTCATATATCATCTATTTACTTGATTATCCGCATAGAGATTTAAACTTTGACCGTCATGGTGAGTTGAATACATTTTATTACGATTTTACATTATTGAACGAATAGCATGTTTGTATTTCTATTGTGTGTTTCATACTAATAGTACTTTGCGGCCATGCTTATTGTGTCATTCAATCAATATAGACTCCGTTGTCATTTTTTGTCAACCATTTACATATTAATTGTTTATGTGTGATTTGTATAATATATTATATATATATATATATTATATATTATATTATTATTATTTATTTGTATATTATATTATTTTTAGGACAAACAAAAATCCCAGCACAGTAATTTAAATGATAAACAAGTTCAATTTAGATCAAAGGCCGTTGTTATGATTTCAAATGTTCAAACACCCAATTTTATTCGTCATAAGATTAACACTGATCTAAAATTGAAACCACAAATTTTTTTAAGTAACGTGGCGGAATCATTGGGTGTGCGTTACACTGCAGGCAATTCTCGTGGTTTTTCTAGGTAAGATATGTGGGGAATATTAATCTTCACAAATACCAAAACATTCAATTCTTATGATTTTTATGTTGATTAGTTTTCAAATGGCTAATATGTTTCTCGAATGCATTGGCAAAGAGGACATCGTTTCAAATGCAGAAAATATCAAGAATCTGTGCAAAATACCATACAATAAGAAATCTGTGAGTAAACATTAACTATTTGTCAAGCACACAATATATAAATGTATAATACAAAAATACAACAATAATTTTTATAGTATGAATAGATAAATCTACATTAGATGTTTAAATATAATTTAATTATTCTAATAATTAAAACATTCTAATTTCATTGTATTGTCTTTAAATTCAAACTATCCAAATTATTTTTAGGTTAGCATTATGGTACACAGAATTGATAAGACATTACTATTAGATGAATTTGATGTTGAGGAACACTTGACACAGGATACATCTGAGAAATGGGCATGGCTTAAAAAATTCTTTTATAAAAATATTGTAAAATCATCTAATAATAAGGTAAGCTCATACACATTTAAAGCTGATTGATTGCCACAGTAGGTACATGTTTTATGATCATTTTTCTTATATTTAAGTTAAAACAACTCAATGATTATAATAATTATAAATAATAATATTATAAATATAATTTTTATATGTACCGTGTGTTATATAATAATTACAATTGATTTTCAGTTTTGACGATTGTTTTGCATAAAAGAATTTAAAAAATTTTTCTTAAAAATTAGAATGTTACTAGATTTTATTTTCAATTAGGAACTAAACGAATCAGTCATAAGCTAAATACGAACTATTTGATTATTCCTAATATCTATTTTAACCCTACTTTACTTTCAAGTTTTAACTGTAGATTGATATATTAAAAGTAATAAAAATATCTTGTTAAATTGATTCTCATGTAAAATAAATATAAATATGAATTAATGATTTTAGTACAGACTTCAGAAATAATCTCAATTCTCCAATATTTATTTTTTGCAATTTATCTAATAAATACAAAACATTTAAGCTATAATAATGTAAATATACATCATACAATTTTCATTATTATTAGGTACTAAGTATCAATATTTTGATCTATTTTAAATTAGTTCAGAAAGCATAGAAATAAAAGTTTAGTTCAGTTTACTAGTCTAGTCAAAAGCTTTTAATTTTAACTTGTAAATAATATGTTGCTGAATCTAAATATTTTATATTCTTAAATAATAGGTGGAATGTATCACTTTTAAAAAGAATAGTTCTAGAAAAATTGAACATAAAAATTTGGTAACAAAATTTTTGCACCATAGCATTGGAGGATTAGATTCCTATATTGGCCAAATAAATAATGTTTATAATGAAACTTCTTCAGTAAGTTTAACTCAAAAACATCACCATTTTATTTTAATGAATACTTTACATAATAAACTGTGTTTACAATTATATATAGTTAGCTTCTCCTTTACTAAAACAACTTATGCCAGAGGAAGTATTTCCACAACGTCCTCAAATAAACCAATTATTTAACAGAAATGTTTTATGGGATTTTAATGACTTGAAAATGTTCATAGGTACAGATTTACCTATTTTCAGAAATGACAATAATTCATCTTTAAGCACAAGATTGAGGTTTAATATTTTTCTACTATTACATTTTATTGATGAAATAAATACCTACTAATATTTTTTTTTTCATTTAAGAAACATGTCAAAACCTCTAAGTATGTTAACCGCAATTGATTATTGGCTGGAAAACTTAATGAATGATATCCCTGTAATCGAATTTTGCTATCATATAAATGGTATTGTCCAAAAGTATGAGGAAGTGAAGACAGAGAATATACCATGTTTAAATGGCTCGAATTTTTCACCGAGTGCAATTTATGATTATATGCAATATATGATATCATTTTTAAAAGAAAATACTACTATTGTTGGACATACGTACTGGTTATTTAAAGGTGTAATTAATTTTTTTATCAGAATTCTTTATAAAATTATGGTATATTATGAATTGTATCTATTAAATTACAGGTAAAGATGAGGATACGGTAAACCTTTATGATTTGACTACATTATATACTGAATCATTAACTGATAGCCCAAATCCGTTTACAATTCCAGTGACTTTATTGTTATATCGTGTTGCTCATAAATTACTAAAACATAACCCAGAAAGTCAAAAACCGATTAACACTGTTAAAATTATACTTTTACTTAACAACATTTTAAAATTATTAGATAAAACTGAATACCCTGAAGTAATTACTAAAGACTCGTATTCTTTGTTAATATTTTTATTATGAGAATTATTTTCCAACTTTCAGATTATAGTATTTGTCAATTACATGCTGTTAGATATCTACAATAAAATGTATATTGATTCATTAAGAACTAATGATTTAAATTACTGTGATGATTGTTCAGATACCTGCCATGCTTTTAATGTCATTCCACCATATTTTTATGAAAATTATGAAATTGTATGGCACGAAAAAAAAAGTATATTCCAAAGTAATTATTCATTATTATTTTTATAATTTTTTTTTGTTTTAAGACAATTTATGATTTTCAAAATCATTTATTTTATTTTTTTAGTATCTGAATACTTAACATCAAAATATAATTTAAAACCTGTAGACAAATGTTTATATAAAGCATTGTATTATATTGGAGGTATTTTAAGTTGTTTACAAAATTTAAAAAAAGATAAAGATATTATGGTATGTAACATGTAATTGATTTAACAAACATAATTTTAATTTCAAATGTTATCTTGAAAAGGTTAAACTTGAAGAAAAAACATCATCTGATACTAGACATATTATTACAAATCTTATTTCTGAAGTAATTGCAAGTAATAAAAAAAATTATAAAGGCATGAAAAAGAAAAATCAGTATCAAGATTTTAAAAACCTTGAGGATATTGAGTCTTAGTAAGTAGCATCTAAAAATACTGATTTAAACTGGATTGTTTTTAAATTATTAAATATTTATTAATCTTGACGTTTATTTTTATAGTATAATTACTGAATTGATATCAATGAGTTGGATTGATTCCCTTAATGTTCAGAACAGTGATTTGGATAGTTTTAATCTCACACAATTACTCTATGAAAATGCATCTAAAATATATTTTATTTTAGGCGAAAAATGTTATGCATCCAAAAAGTTAGATAAGTGCAAAATATTTTAAGTTTTTAAATGCTAAGCACAGTTTTTTTTCTAGTTATGGAATATCGGTAAATTATATTCGCCGATCACTTGAATGTAAATTACGTGTTTCCAATAATAAGGTGTTTGATTCATTCGAGGATATGTTAGAACATTGTGGCAATTGCTTCTCATCGATTGTTAGTAGTTGGGATAATATAGAACAGTACATTAGCGAAATTGAATCTGATGAAATGTTTGATTTTGAATTAAGAGAAATGTTGCTACACAATAGTTCTGAATACTGTATTAACAAAAGTAATATAAAAGTATTTGCTGTTAATAATTACTTGGATTAAATAATCTTTAGAAATATTGTATCAAAATGTTAACAGATTTAAACATTATACCAGCAAAGATCATTAAATCAAAAGAAAGTATATTGAGTTTAGCAGAGCACTGTTACTCACGTGCTTTATTATTAACAACAGATAAAAAAAATATTTTTAATAAACGAATGGGATTCGTTTACAATGAATATACAACATTTTATATGAATGAAATAATAAGTAAGTTGAAGTTTATTTTAAAATCTATAGATAAAATAATGTTTTATTTTTTTTATTTTACTGTCCTATTTTATGTCTTTATGTACCTAGTGGCCATACAAACTAATACTCCTTTAACTACCATCAAGTTAAAATGGCTAATAAAAAAATCAAAGCATTATTTTACACTGGGAAGTGATATATTTAAAGACCAAGGCGATTTGATTAATTTCACTAGGATTGGTTTAAATTTTGCAAATTTGAACGTAAGCATATATGCACAAAATAAATGTTCAAAATATCAGAATTCCATCAATGAATTTATGAAAGATGACAATTTATTGTTAAAGGTTGGTTTCCATATTTTTTTGATTAAATTTCAGTTGATAATATATATATTATATTGCATTAAATTTAAGGCCATAAAAGTCTACGAGAAAATTTTATTAGAATTTAATAATGACCGTAGTTATAATCCAAGTCTTTGGGACGATGTTAACTATGAATTATTTTCAATTCTGTACTATTTATCAATTCAAAAGTATTCAGAATTACAGCCAGTACGTAAACAATTTTTGAGTTTAAATAAAATATATTTTTTAACGAAATTGTTTTTACAACTTTTAGGACAGTACAAGAAGCCAACAAAAATGTATAATTGATTCATTCAATAAAGCTTTGTCTTATTGTGATTTGAAAAACGATACACCCAATAGATTTCAGTATGAGTATCGATCAGCATATATTCACTCAAATCTGGCATCTTTGTTTTCTAATCGTTTAGAGTATGTAAAAAATACCTACTTTTTTAAAAAACATATTAATAGTAGTCTTATCTAGTTACATGTCATTATCTAAAATTATAATCGTGTGCTGAGTAAATATTTTTTGTGGATGTTATGAATTTATTTTAAATAAAATATGTGTGTTTATTTAATAGAGAATATATTTCCAACAAGTCTCCAGAAATTGGTTCTGTTTTGCTTCAGATTGAATTATACTATAATATTTCATATGAAACTTATTTGAAGATAAATTGCACATTTGATTGTCTTAATGTTCTCATAGAAATGATAAAACTAGACATGGGTTTTATTGATGGCAAAATAGGTATGTAATGTGCTCAATTATTATGATGATTAATAACTATTCTCATTAATATTGTCTTATGACTCAGATACACAGCATGAAGAAAAACATGTCAAGTCTATTATAAAAAAATTGAGAAAATATGATACTGTGTTTCAAATGTTTTTGGAAAATAAGGACTATGATTTGAACTTTGAAATGATAAAATTAAATTTTTTAAAAATTCTACATCAAAATGTTTGTTATCTTTTGAAATGTATGATCAAATTGGGCTTGACTAAAACGTCCAAGTAAGTGAGCACTCCATATCATACGTTAATATCATGCGCAAATATTGTTTGTATACAGTATAGACTATACAATTGTCTTAACACGATTAAGGATATTTTGGTTAAAATCAAATTATTTTATAGTAATTCAAATTTAATAAATTCTTATAGATGGCTGTCTGACAATGTAGATCAACTGAAAAGCATTTATAAAGAATTATTAAGAAACATTACTGGTGATAATAATTATTTACAACTTAAGATAGCTATAAATCAATTATCTAGTTTTAGTGATAATTAAGAAATGAATTTATACACTAAGAGTAATTATGTATTGTAAAGAAGAATATACAAATAATACTAAATAAATGTCTTACAGCTAATTTGAAAATATGATAATAATTAGGGTTGAAGATTTCTAGTTTGACTTCTAAAGATCAAAAAAATTTTTTTCATAACAAGAAGATCAAATTTAAAACATATTTAGCATATATATTTTTAGATTTTTAAGTACTCCGGGAGGAATCAGTTCCCTCCCGGTCGTCGGTTCCAACAGCAAAAAAAAAAAAGAAGATTTTTAAGTACTAGAAGTCATCAACCCTAATAATCATAATAATATTTAATAAAATTCAATATACAAATGCCATTGAGATATCTCATGAATACTAGAGTGTATATTGGACAAATTGTTCTGTGTCTTAAAAACAAGTTGTGCTTCATAGGTCACCATCTTGTATTAATAACATGTATTTATAATTATTGACAATCAGTACCTTGCTGATAAATGATTATAAACAGTTTTTATACATTTTTAACTGCATAAAACGCTTAACTTACACAAAATGAATGAAGAAATAATAACTTTAATTTATCTATTAGCCAAGCATTTTAGGTTTACTGATTATTGCTAATATTTTTTATTTGTTTTTATTTATGATTATATTTAACTTTTTTTTTCATAAATGTTTTGTACTTAAAGTTTGTATTTTTTCTTTTTTACCCGGATTGATTGTTTATGAAACTTACCATTAAATAATAATATGAAATAGAGAAGGATACTGTCAATATTTCATACATTATTAGTATAGATGTGAATGTGTAATTAATCCATTTCTTTATTATTCATTTTTTTTATTTAAGTAAATTTTAAGTATCAATTTGTAATAACTTTCGTGGCAAATCAATAAAAACACATCAAAACACTTTGTATACAAAACTTGTTTTAATATTTTTGTTACTATTTATGTATAATATGTATATTCTTTTACTATAATAATTAAATTATTATTATTTACTTAATTTATTATTTTAGAGTTAGAGATGATAAATCATGTTATCACAATTAGCACTATGTTTGACCATAAGTGTTAGATAAAAATTAATGGTGAACCTAAAAAGTCCTTAAATTAATTGAAAAAAAAAAATTATAAAACCTTATTTCATTTCATAATTATGTAATAAAATACTCAACAGCAATAATGTATCGTTCAATTTTCATCTCACACATACAACATTATTGATCGTAGAAGAATGATGGCCCACTCCAAATTTCAATGTTAGAAGTGGATGGCATGCTTGGCAAACTAAGTGAATTTAATAATATTCATTTGGATATTAACAAAAAAAAACTTATTAGATTGTGGTGAGTGTTGTTTACTCAGTATTTACCTTGAAAGTCTTAAACCAATAATAAAATCATTCTCAATCTAGTGAATTGTAGTATTTAACGACCTTGCAAATCGTTAAATATTTATAATTATTTTATTATTTATCTACTTACTTGATGTATTATAAGTGCATTTTCTTTTTTTTTTTATGTTTAAGATGTTGATTAATATTTACATTTGTACTTCTGATGTGAAGGTATAGATCCTCAAATACAAAGATTTTTTGTTTTCAATTTACTTGAGCTTTTGAACAAACACTCAAAATCATATAAAACAATCCTTGGTCCTTGGTAGAGGCAGAAATTCTGAAAAACAAATTTAAATTTGAATATTATTGCTTATTGTGTATAGTAAATTTGGTAAACATATCTTTCCTGAGCACGCTTTAATAGTTTAATCTGACCCACATATTTGGGTACCATACATTAGAGACAGAGAAGATAATACTCGTTGTGTTACCCAAAGAATCACTATCAATTTTAATTAGAAATATGCTAGTTTCCATCAACATCCAATGTGAGAATACCAGCCGTATAAAAACATTTAAACCAGAGAGTATTGAAAAATTGAGATGCATAAGAGGAGCACAGAGCCTTTTTGACAACATTAACTATTAAAGCATAAGGAACAGTAACTCCTTAAAGCACAACAATATGGGACAGGAGTGACAAATTTGGGAAACAATAATTAAAAAAGATATTTCAAAAAACATTTTAAGATATTTAAATTATTAAATACTTAATAAATCGGACATCATAAAAATATTATATACCTTCATGCAATATTCATAAATTTATAAAATATTTGGACATTTGTAGATTTTAAACTACTTTAAAATATCTGAAAGGCCACTTTGTCTATTTTATCTTTATCTTTTTTCTTTTTAATTATAAGACAAGTTTATTAATTACTAGACGCCAGTGTCGAATAGATTAATAAAGTAATCCAAACAAGTTTAAGTTATACTAATAAACACATCTTCATACTATCGATGATAATAATAATAATAGTAAATGATACAACACACTAATGGACTAAGACAGTGGTTCTCAACCTCTTTTAGTTCAAGGTGCACTATTATACATCACCAATTTTCACAGCACACTTGCGCACTAGACAATCACAACAACTTCGGCAACTTCGCCAAAAACACTGTTTTCAATATTTAATAACATTTCTCGAGGCACACCAGTAGAGAACCACTGGAGTAACGTATAGTAGCAATAAGTTGTGTAACTCAATTAGGCTATTCAATTATTTTAAAACAATTTAACAATTAACAAATTAAAATTCTCAATATACTGTAATATTATAAATAATATTTTACTGGTACAAGATTTAAGAAACTTTATAATGACCATATTTTTTGTTTATTTAAATTAAATTTACAAGCATAAGCCTTCTAAACTAATAGCAATAGTATAAATTCTAAGTATTTATTAAAAATCTATGTTTTAATTAATAATAAGTTATGACTAAGGTACGGATTTAAAAAAATAAAAACAAAGAGTGTTGCTGTAAAATACAAATGATAAGTGCAAAGTACCAACAATAAGTAATTGACATTATAATTTTTAAAACAGAACTTAACGGATAAACTGTAAACAAAATATTAAGGATAATGATAATGTCGAATCATATACAAAGAAAAAACAATTAATATTAATTTTTAGTTGAGTAGATTTTTCTGAGTAATCTCCAAGAAAGTTCCACTTTTATTAAAATCTGTACCTTAGTGTTGGAAATATTTTCACAGATCAATTATGATTTAGGACTACAAATTACAATAAGTTAATAATAAAAAATTATTTTAAAAACTAACTTAACTGTAGAATTGTACATAGATAGATCATAAGTTATTATAATAATTATTTTTCTATGAAGACTACATACTAAGTTTTTAAACATTAATTACTTAATAAATATGTACTACATTTTGCAAATAAATTAAATTCTATAATACTTAAATAAAAATAAATAAACTACTTCATAATAACATGATTAACCATATTAGATTATCAAAAATTTACATAATAATTGAAGCTACTGTTAATGAAGGAATGATTTTTATATACTTTTATTAGATAAGTTTTTAAATACATTACCCACATGACATGTTATATATTTATGCAGAGTTATATAAAAATTGATTAATTTAATGATTCAATAATATTTTATGCACCTTTCATGGGCCACTAAATCACGTAAAGAGATTATTAAAATATTAACTAGTTATTGATTTATTAATTGATTAGTGTTTGTTGATTCAAGCAACATAAACATATTTAAACTCATACCTTATAGACAAAATAATGTGTACCTATTAATTGAGTACACAATTATAATATGGTACTTTTTAGTTTGGTTTTGGTAAAACATCTAAATTAAATACTTTTTATAAAATATTATGTATGTATGTATATTGTATAGTTATAAATATTTTTTTCAGACTCAAATATTATACTGTTTTATATATTATAAATTAAGGAAAATATTAAGGTACTTTTCTATGATAATTTACCTATGACGACATAGTAATATTAATTTTTAAATTTTTAGTTAATATAGTATGTTATTTAATATTAAAAAATAAATTAGGTACATATTTTATTTTATATTATTGAGATCTGTTAAAACTAAAAATTGTTATACATATTATCACTCATTGAATTCATATTTGTAAAACAAAATTATTTAAATTTATTTTTCACATTTAAAAGAAATAGTGCACAGAATATTTGGGGAAATTGATTTTTAATTATTACAAAATATTTTTCCAGATCATAAAATCTACTGATTTATCTATAATAATTAACGTTAAAATTCCAATAAACAATTTGTAGTTATTTGTATTAATTCCACAATATTAAGTATTGTATAATTTGAAATTTATATTTTGTAAACAAAATTCATGATTTTTATGGGGACACACATACTACATAATATTAAGTTCTTAAAAATTGTCAATTGGACAAGATTATTGACTTAAAGCTGATAAATTGCTCATGAAGTCTTCCGGTGTAAGAATGTGTGACGAACCTGTCCAAAATAAATTAAATGAGTGTAATAGACAGATAAAAATATAAATGAATATAAATCATATATAAAACAATTAATATAATTACCTATAATAACCTCCCAGTTTTTGACATTACTGTTACTTCATAGGCACATCTCATCTCAGAAAAACTGATTCCTCCTATCACAAAAAATATTACTCTTGGTACATTTTTTATAAGCTGTTGTCCTTTGCCTTTATCCTTATGCCAGTGTCCATATCGTGCACTAAAAACAAATCAAAAATCATTGCAAAGTACTGAGTAGATAATATGTAATATCTATAGTTATAAGTACAGTAATTTATCGAGTGTGTAAACATTTCTAGTTTAATTTATTACCACATTGAATGTAATTACTTTCACAATTCAAAAGAGTTCACGTAAACAGCAAAAAGTAAAATAAAGACAATTTTTAGTTTGTACATTAATAATTTTACAGGAAATTTTATACCAGATTTTATGATATACATTAGTATAATAAATGTTTATGTAACCAGTTTTAATTTATATTCTATCACTTTCACATTATAGAGATTAAAATATTTTAAAATAACACAATAACAAAAAAAACAACTATTATTTTTAAATTTATGCATTTTTTAATTTTTGAATACAACAACTATTTATTTAAATTTGGTAAAAGTGATTATGTTTTAAAGAATTTACTATTTATTCAATTGTATAATAACATTGTTATTTTTAATATTAATGGACTTTATTTTAAACATAATTTGTTATAATTACTTATAATGGACATCAGCAATTAGACTATTTAACATGTTTACAAACTACATTTTAACAATTGTTAAACTTAAATTCAATTAATTTTAGTAACTGTATATCACTAGAAAAGTGGAATTTTTGTAGGAACTGTATTATGAAAAAAATTTATTATCAATTTAAGCCATATTAAAATAATTAAAAATAAAAAAACAATTAATATACCTTTTAATTAATTGTGTTGCAATATTTTTAACAATTTAGTTTGACAATTTTTGATACATTAACTTAATATATATATATTTTTTTAATAATTATAATATTCTAAGCAAAAATGTTTATCATTATAGTTATTTATATTAGTTATTAGGGCAATTAACGATCAAAAAATCAAAAAATCTCATATTATTACTACAAATAGTAGAAGTTTTTTTATGTCATACATTACTTTAAAAAAAAAAAAACGATCACTGATCCTATCATTCCTTACGAAGATGAAACTTAAATTTATATATTCTGTTATTAATTTTGTTAGTTTGTTTTTATTGTTTAAAATTTAAATATTTTATAATTATTAATATAGAAATATTGTCTTTTGCCTATTGGTATTTATTAAAAAGAAACAAAATTTAATATAAACAATTATTATAAACTTAAAATAATTGGGTAGTGGTTATGTCATTAATTTCGATGGTATAAGCCTTTACTTTAAAATCTAAACAGTAACAAGTCATAATTATGAGAAAGAAAATAAGTCACATTTTTATTAATTTTAATTGTGAAAAGGAATAAATTATAAAACAATATTGATACAAACTATTTAAGTAGGTACTTGAGAAATATTTTTAAAAGTATTTAAAATTATAAATAATACATAAATGAAATCAGAATTCAAATTAAAACATTTTAGAACATATTGTAGTATTTTTATACCTCTTGAAAAATGGCACTTATTGACTTGTCTTTCTTTACAAAAAATCCTTTCTGATTGTTTAATTTAAATAGGTTACAACAATTAAATGTATCGCAAGAATGAATTTAAACATTAATAAATAAATTAAATTATAATAGTAATAGTATTAAATATACACCTAGATGGTACATGGTATCCAGAGGAAGCAGCTCTGCCTGCTAGAAAAGGAAAATGTTTAGTATCCAATTTGTCTTCAATACAATCTTCCATTAAATCCTTGATCACTGGGGTCCAACGAGACATCTGATATGTATTTTTTGAAATACGCTCTTTACGTGGAATTTGATACTGTTTTTTTCTGTTACCCTGTGGAGAAAAAATAAATAAATTACATTTTCCAAGTTTGAATTATATAAATTTAATTTTATAATATTTACGTCCACAATAGAGTTGATACCGAGCAAGTTCATATTGACAATTGCTTGTTTGTCAATTGGCGATAGTTGGGCATGTTGTATCAATTTATTAAGATTGTCTTCTGATATTCCATTTTTTGACAAAATATACAATATAATTATCCTCATTTTATCATTGCTAGATACATTCGGGTTTAACAATATAGGCACAATATACCTCATATGATCTTTGATCTTTTCACCCTCTGTATCGGTACCCATAGCTAGATATTGTTCTACTCTACAAAGTCTGTCTACATTACCTTGATAATGTTTCATGCAATCTTCAGCTAGATGTAAATGAGTTGAATACTTGCTCAATTCTTTTTGATATTGCGGCATTTTCTTGATCATATTGGATAAATCGCTCATAGAAGATTTACCTTCATAAGCAGCAGACATGCGTTTGGATTCAGAAAATTTCTTCATTTGTAGTGTTACTTTCCTGATCAGAATAACAGAATTGTATTAAATAAAAAAAGCAGTAGTATAACTATAAATTATTGGTACCAAAGAAAATTTAGCCTTATAGTGATTGCTTGATTGCTTGTTATGATATGTTTTAATAATACAACTTACAAGTAAGATCTCACTTAAAGTATAAACCTGGGGTCGGCAATTAAACTCTATGACGGTCCAGATAATTTGAAAAAAAAAATTTCTAGCGCTAGAAAAACTTAAAAATTGAAGTTAATAATTATTGTTATGTTATTATGACTATTATTTTAAAAACAGTGATAAATGATGAACATCTTAATCTCCGAATACATCATAAAATATGGGAATGGTTCACAACTTTTAGATCTTGCGTTTCAAGACTATTGGGTATATTCTTTATCTGAAAAGCAATATCAATATTAATAAAAACCAGCATTTGTATGAACATACTCTATCAAACTTTTGGCTGAAGTATAAGACTAATAGTGGGAATATTCTCCAGTACAACACACTACAGCAGTAGTTCCCAATTAGCAATGAGCCACGGACCCCCAGCTAAAACTTAAATTGTAGGGGGGACCCCTTATTAGTTATTTGTGATTACTTGCTTTTCAATTTAGTTTAGTAATAAAAATGAAAAAAAAAACCAGTGTAACTCTACGTGGAGCATAGTTTGAATAATATATATACCTAATACATTTAATTTTTTAATAATTCGACTAAAATAAAATAAAAATATTACTTCAGTACTACATAACCATGGAACAATTAGTGTACCTTTAAATAATCAGTTAGTGCAATTAACAGTTGGTAAGCTTTCCAGTTGGATTTTACATGTACTTATGAGTATACATGTATAAGTGAGGAGGTATTAAATTAAGATGTGTGCATTATGACATAATGAATTACATTATAATTACATATAATTACATTGTATTGTATGTATATAATATATATTATATATATTATATAGATAATAGATTATAAAGTGATTCTTTTATCAAACAACAGGTTAACAAACAATTCATATTATTTCAAAAAGTATTCATTTTTCAATTTTTTTTTTCAAAATTTAAGATCTACACTGTTTTAGAACTGTAGAACTCTACCATATTTTCATCCTTATATTTATTAGGTAAACCACTATCAAATTTTAAATTTCAAATGATAACCTATACTTAAAATTTCATAAATTAAGAAGGATATTTTTTTTATAAATTATCATATTCAAATTTTCATTTTCTTTAATTTGTTGATGAGATATAGCTTTTCAAATGTAAGAAGTTTTGAAAAGTGAGTATAAAAACAAAAAAAGGCATTATTAATTTAAATTATTAATATAGGTTGCCACTTGAAAATCAAAAGTTGATAGTTTTTTTTCTATTAAATATAAGAATGAAAAAAATAAAATTTTATACAGATGTAGAAAAACATGTATCTAAAAATTTGAAAAAAAATGTATACTTTTTGAAATAATGAGTGTTGTTTGAAAAAAGAATCACCCTGTGTATAATTAAAAATAATATGCAAATATATATATTAAGCAAGTACCCTATTTTTGCATTACTACAATACACGTATATTATACAAAATACAGATAAACTATTAATAATTTCCATTTCATACATCTATGTTATTTTTATATACCTTTCCAGTAAATGTTTAGTGCAAAGGTCTCCAAATTACTGCTTTCGGGCTTGAAAATTTTAATTGATCCCCAAAAGACTGTAAATATCCCAATATCAAACAACCTCAACTTGATAAAATATTACCAGAAAAAATGTAATTTCATGTTTTTCATTCATTAAGAATTCATAACTTATAAATTATTATTAAAATTAATACTTAATATAATTAAGTATATTTAAGAATTATTTTATAAAATATCCTCAAGTATATATATATATTTGTATAAGCTTAAAAATTATAGTATTTATACATTTTTGAAGTGTTAAGAACTTTCAATATTTTATGTGGTCATTGAATAAAAATATTTGAAGTCCCCTTGTATAATATATATACTATATACTATACACATAATAAAGTGTATTAGAACAATGTATTATCTTAAAAAATTGTGTATTATTTAAAAATTCTAAATTTATTTGTGTAAATATAATTTTAAACATCCTATGGTCAATTAAAATCACTATATGGTGCATACTTATGTCACTAAATTGTTACACCACTGAAAAAAATTAATAATCTAATAACCAAGTTGAAATGGAAACTTACTTGGTTACAACAGCAATATGCTCATGTCTGTGCTCCACCCAAAGTTCATCATTGTCATCTAATATGACTTCCTTAATTTGAGAAGATCCAACATTGGGTTCATATCTTTTTAAATAAAAATTAATTAAAATTAAGAATAAATTTTATGATTATAACTTACTTATAAACATCATTTTCTATAGGCAATAGATCATGAACCATAGCTTGAAATGTAAGCTCGTGCAAAACTGGAGATACACAATCGAATCCTCTGTCTAATATAATTAACTGCGAACGTACTTTTTCTGGACCTTCGCCCATTGTTGGCTCATCAGCTTTATAAGCATTTAACTTTTGCTGTACAATTTGAGCCAACTCTGCATTGTGTTCAAAGTCACTTCTATATCTTACTGATGGATATTCCCCTAATGTAGCACAAACAGTTGCAATCTGTTCTGCAATACGCTCCATGTTTGGGATACGACTATTTACTAGTAATGGATTATAGTAACATTGAAATGTTTCATGGGAGTCCAAAGAAAATACCTAAAAACAGTTATTAATAAAATTAATATTGACAAGTAGTTGTATATCAAATATTGGAAAAATAAACTAATAAACATGTTTAATGTGTAATGTATGTGGTCTTGACATTTTATTTATGTTAAATAAACACACCTGACTTTCATAAGGCAGAAATGCGATGTTTATCTCTTTGAGAGTTTTAATTTTTTTGGCAGCAAATGATTTGCACAGTTCATTGAAAAGTTCTTCTTGACACACTATTGTTAAAATGAACCAATTAAAATATAATACCACATTAATACATTAACCATAAATAGTATATTATTGGTACTTGGTGTACAAATATTATATTATAGTGTTACTGATATTAGTAATTAGCATGCAGTGTTACTATTTAGGTTTTTATTATCTTTTGCTGCATAATAATACAATTAATCCTTTTTAAAAAAATTTTAAATAACCAAATTTGACAACTTTAAATTTATCATATACAAGAGGTAGTCCATATGATAAAAGAAAATCATTTGATAGTAGACTATTGATCATAGGTATACTATCATATAGGTAACTATACAATTTTTTAACATTAATTTACTAAATAATTAAAGCATTTATATACATTGCAAGAATAATATAGAAGTTAGTATAAAGTTGTTAAGCAATGACCATACATAAAAGATAATTCTGCTATTATTAATTTATCAATAAGAAATTACTACAAATCAATTTAAACAAACAAATATTTATTATTTGTCAGTCAACATTACTATACCACTAATCAAATCTAATCACGAAAATGAATGAATAAAACATATTGAAATCTCTTGATAAGATTAATTAGTGGTAACAACATATTAGCCATGAGAATAATAAGAACAATAGAATTAACATACCTAGTTCATACTTATATTTTCAAAGTTCATGCCAAAATTGTATTTAATATTGGGTATAGTTTATAAGGGACCATGTACTTTATAGTAGTTACACAAGAAGTAGATAAAACTAAAGGTATTTTAAATGATGATCAATAAAAGAAATTTGTGACAGATGTAGCTAAAATCACTCAAATGAACTTATCTGTAAAAACTGTAAAAAATTGTATTTAATAGGTAACATTTACATGATATAATTCAGTAACGATTAAGAATACTATAAGCATCATACATTGACATAGAGATATGAATGTAATATTTTACCTTCAGTAAAGAATACATGAGCATTTTTATACATTGGTTTCCCCGGACTAGCAAAGTCTCTGATAAGTGTGCTGATGGACTTTTCACAAGGAGTGATCAAATAAACTGCATCTAATGGTAATGGTTCACGGTTCTTGTTTAGATCTTCGACAACTAAAATAAGCAAGAAAAATAAATGTCAATAATTACACTTTCTGCCCAAAAAGTATCAGAACTGAAAACAATGCTCACGGGTGATCCGTTCATCTACTATGTGATGCATCTTGCAACATGAAGATACCATTCTCATTGCCAACTGATCTACCACCAGCACCCGCCAGTTCACTTTTTCTCCAGTACCCTTTTTCACATCTTTCTGTTTGAACACTTCATCCATAAGCTCTGCAAAACAATGATTAATATAGATAAAAGTGTATACCTATAGTCTATACTACTATACGCTACGATCGATAATGAGCAGCAGCCGCTGTCACGCACAGACGCAATAACTTACTTTGTCCGACAATCGCTCTCAGTGCCATTTTTTTTTCTAGCGTACAGACAAATTTGATTGTTTGATAGAGTATGTATTAGAGAAATGTGATGGCAGTAAAGACAAATAAAAAATAGAAAAACTTTAAAAAGGCTCGAAATTTGTGTACTTCATGTAAAATAGGACAGCTGATGTTCACTAGACAACGACAACGTACATAGTCTATATACAGCTTCTCAGCTACTGCCTCAATGGAGCTAGACGTGCAAGTAGTGCGCTAGCGCTACTAATCTACTATCAAATATCCAGGAACCCGGAGATAAAATCCTGATTGCAATTCACGCAGTGTGTCCAACGATGACGAAGTAAAAATTACCTCGCTCCACGTAAATCGTAGTCTCATCCACTCATATTATGATTATGTACCATAAAGATTTTTTATTCTTTAAAATCGCCGTAACGTCACGGATGAATCTAATTGTTCATGACTCATTTTATAAAATAAATGCACAATAATTTAAAATTATTGATCTCAAATCTCAATCAGAGGTGACAAGTACAGGCAGTATAGCCGTACTAATCAATGGTCACTACGTCGATCCATTAATGTGAACGTAGGTACATATCGGTTCATGGTCACCAGATCACGTACACACATTGTTGTTACGTCGTGTCGTCGTTGTTGGCCGCCAAATATGGCGGTTCAGCGTTTGGGGAGTGCTGAAACCCTTAATTTTGTTCGTGGCAATTCGACCACGTCAATATTTTAGAGATGTACCTAATTATATCATAAAAAATAATGTGGGTAGGTCTTATATCTTAACTTAATTTTCACGCTAAACAATTTTAGTTCATGTAAGTACGAGATACATAGAAACTGTACCTAGATAGATGTTCCTACAATCTACTTAATAAGTAGAGCAAGGATTTTCATGCATTCGCATATTTTTTTTTGGTTAAATTTTTCGTATGCACAGTAAGTACACAATACATTTCGCAATGTTTGTGACCAAAAGCTCGAAGTTTTTAGTGCATATTTTTGCATAGGTACCTACCTATTTTGAAATTGTTGGGTTTAAAAACTTATTTATTGATTATACGAGCATATCTTACGCTTGTAGTGCATATTTTGAAGGATTTTCGAAAATCATGTACTTCGGTAAATATTTTTCATGATCAAAGACACAAATTATTATACTTAACTGTTTCTATATAATTTCTAATAAAGACGACAGAGACTCATCTTATCTTAATTGCGAATCTGTAGATTAGATTACAATAAAGTGATATACATATTCCTATCAATAAAAAGAAGAACAGAACAAAACTCAAATGCTTACCTATTGTGGTAGCATATTCGACGACGGTTGTAGAAGAAAACACAAAATATTGTTAGGTACCTTCATGGCGCCATGGTGGTAACAGAATAAACATGAACCGTTTTGGTGCCTGGTTGTATATAAAATTTAATGTTACTAAACTTGAACAAAGATATTTTGGATAATGTTAATATGAAAAATTGACAACACTTGTTGATTAAACATATATATATATAAAAAATTAAATACCTAATAAGAGTATTCTAATCTATATGTAACCTAACATATTTTATATTTTGAACATAATACATATATGAGTACATGGCAATTTCATATCAACAAGTTTTGGGTTGTATAATATAGCAGGTAATAATATGTAGGTATAATGCATAATATTATGCCTTCTATATGCCTGTATTCTGCTATAAATGTAAAAATTTTTTAATAATTCTTATCACTAGATATATAAAATATTTTTAATTTGTAATAACTTTTAGATTTAAAATAAAATCTTTGATATACAATTTTATTTTCTCGATTACTATAGAATTAATAATATAATTAAAATAATTAATATTTATAATACTATATTGATAAATAAATTAGTTTTTTCCTCTAGATCAGTGTTTCCCATTTTTAACGCCTATACTAGCTAAAATTTTCCTTCTCATTTTAATAGATTTAGGACTGTCTATGATCTATTTATATAGACCAAAAGACAACATTTTTTAAAAATTGTATAACTTATAAAATAGTATTGAAAAGTTAGTAGGTATAGTGTAATGAAAATATTATAATAGCTAAAAATATTATACAATAAAATTAAAAAAATCACTTTTGTGTTCGTACAATTTTATACGACATTTATTTTACAAAATTGAATCGATTTATTATTCCTTCGATTTTATTAGTCATATTGTTAGTTATACATTTTTCTTTTAGTAAAATCCACGAGAGAAACTACTTACGTCTTACTTCATTACGAATATTCCAATCGTACCTAATATTATATACATACGTACTTTTCATTTACTATTCAATTTAATAAAATTACATTAATGTTGTTGTATCATATTTTTAATTATTATAATATTTTTATTACACTATACTAATTTTCCAATACTATTATTATTATAACCTGTGGTCTAAGTAGATCATAGACAGTTCTAAGTCTGTTAAAATGGGAAGGAAAATGTTAGTATAATGTAATACTTACCAAAAAATATTCAGGAACTAGTGTTATACCTTAAATAATTCAGGACCCAACTACAGTGAAGTAGTTTTAAATTCGGGACCCAACTCGCGTGTAGCCCTATAAATATACTTATATACATAATTATATTTAATATATAAGATTATTTTTAAATAAAAATATTTAGGTGAAATATATCAGGTATACTTGAAATAAAAATAATAAAATAGGTGGAAGTGGCACAAAATATTAAATGCATTATAATATTTTGAAAATATAATTTTATTTTATTTTTTTTATAGTCTTATTTTATAACTAAAACTTCAATGATTTAAGTATGAATGTACATATTCACCAGCCACAAAACATCCAGGATTACGCAGCATTTCACGTTGAGAAATTGTAGTGTATCAAAATTATTCAATTGTCTATCAAACAAATAAAAAACTAAATTTGCCCCTGGAAATGGACACTAAAAAAAAAAAAAAATGTATATATATACATATATATATGATTTGAATACAATTTAAAATTCAACAATTATAAGCACATTTAAAATAGAAAAGTTTAAGATTTAAAAGTTATAACTTATAAGCATATCAACATAAATGTTATTTAATCTAATTAATTTTATTGTCCTATCATATTTATCATATATTATAAATCAAATAGGTACGTTGAATAATTATAACAAAATATATAGTGCCTACCTATAATTTTTATTTTCCGAAAATGCTAATACTCGTATATATTTAATTTTGTATTTATTTTAGTTAAATTTTAAAAATGCAAATTTATCAAAAATTAACTATGAAAACGAATACTTAGGTAGTTATAATAAATCGGTAGGTAGTTCTATAATATAGGAAACTAAAATAATATATTATCTGTATTAATAAAATTATTATTTATTTTTAATGAATATCAGGATATTGTAATAGGTAATATAAAATATTTGTATTTTAAAGAAATATATTTATCGTGAGACAACGTTCAACTGTCCAAACACTGAGGATTATTAAACTGTAATTCATAAGCTTAATTAAAATAATATGTCTATTTAGTATCTTATAATATATTTTTCTGTATTATTTACTTACGTAATAGATTTCTGCATAGTAGCTCATAAAATGCATTAAAGGCATATGCCTGTTAACGTAAAATGTTTGAACCATATTATTCAAATCACGAATATGTACTATGACCATATCATTTAAATTCTACAACAAACAAAAAATTAAAAATGTATAAATACCTATCTACTAAGTATATTAATTAATAAGTTTGAAATAAAATAATTCAATACTTTCAACCATTAATTAATAATTATGTATACCTATAACATTTAGTTTATTTAGGTACTTATATACTTCGTATCCACTTAGCACTTAATGTTATTGAAATTTTTATAAAATATTCTTATAACTACTTACGACATCATGTATGTCACTGCCAAGGTCATGATATGAACACAACACCTAGATTGTATTAACTCCAGTGGCGTATGTGTAATAAAGCGGATATTGTGGGTTTCCACCACGATCTCACAGAGAATTTTTTAAGATTTCAAATTTTAAATATGTCAATAATATACATAGTATAATAATATTAATGGTAGTTGATAGTTGGTTTATTATGAAAATCTAATCATAAAAACTATCTTACAGAGGTGTATTTAGACATAGACCTTATAGGCCAGAGCCTAGAGCAACAACATTGAGAGATCAGCAAATTTTAAAATTTTTTTTTTTACCAAATTCCAAAAAATATTTTTTGTGATTAAAAAAAATGTATAATTTTTTTTTCTTAAAAGTATCTACTATATTATTTAATTATCTGAATATGTTCATTCAGTAAATATTAGATAGGTATATTATAAAATAGTTATCTAGATAAGTTAAAATATAATAAATTTATGTACATTTTATCTACAAAAGATATTTTTTTGTAGAGAATTCTCAACACTGTCTATCATGTTATCATGTCATTAACTATATTGCAATTTGACGGAACTATATTATCTAAAATTAATTATACTTTTAACATTTTAAATCTATCAATGTCTTTGTATAATAGTATACTAATGAGAAATAAATGTTGATTCTTAGTCATAACACATGATTAATGATTAAAGTACAATTAATGAGTAGTTTAAATACGATAAGCGTTCTGCTAATACTTTTATTTGTGTGTTTTATATCAAAATTCTTCGTCGTTATTAAACAAATTCATAATTCTATACAATTTTTACTTTATTCGAACATTTTTGAATAATTGATAAGTTTTTATTATTTTCTACGAGTGAAGTCACGTTATTTAGCTTGCTATAAAATATAATATATAAAATAATATTTTGATAATTTTTGTTACCTACTTAATTCAGTTTTTTACTGACATTCAAAATTCCGAACACAATATCAATAATGGTTCAAATGATTCAATTATTTTTAGATACATTATGTAAACTTCAAATCCAAGTATAAAAACAATAAATTTGTGAAGTAATATTATAATGCTTTGCTATCATTATCATAATACATTATTTATTTAGTTAGTAATCTTTTAATATATGCTTAACAGTTTTTACTTTTATAATAATATCATAAATCATGATCATATACTATATAGTTTACAAATACGTAGGTATGAAGTTTAGGTATAAATTGGAAATTATCTAAAAGATCATATTAAAACTAGGTGGCAAGTTGGTACCAACCGATCTCTTGTACAGAAAGTGGTATTGATAAAAGTATTGATTAATAACTAAAAACGAGTCGTACTAAATATAAATAAATAGTAATAAAATAAATCGGGAGTTGTAAAATATTTGGATTTTTTGCTAATATAAAAATATTTGATAACAACATTTGTTTATACAGTTGTGTATTTAATCGGCACAACTGAAAATAATAATTATATTTAAATGATATTATTCACATATTTTTTTTATTATTTAAAATTAAAATTAAAAAATGTACTCATGCCATTTTATATTAGTAAAAAAATAGGTTAAATATTTATTACCTCATAAAAACATACGATGTCTTATGCTGCGTTACAGATCAAAAGTTTTTAACTAAGAAAAAACTAATAATGACGAAGACATGAGATAATTTTTGATTTGTTTTTTGTCATTTACTAGTTGTAAAGTTATTCAGTTCTTTTAAACGGATACGATGCAGAACCATACGAATAGTTAAACGATCATATTAAAGACTTTCACGTTAAAACAGGGCTAGGCGGAAATAACCCATGTGTATCTACATGTTAATAAAATATATGTTCAATTCATAAACCTAAGTTTGGCTTAGACACGCGATATGATGATGTTTTTGAATGGATATCCATTTCACAAAAAATACGATTATAATCAGATACAATAACTAATAATTAAACACTTATATATAATTTGCCACGACAATTCATGGAATTTTACACATTTTCTATGGATTTACTAATTTGAACAAACATAAAAATAATAAAAGGGGCACTGTAAACAATTATAAAATATGTAATTATAATTTTTAAGTGCCCTTATTATAATGTATAATATACAATTATTATTTTTCTATATATATAAAAAAAAAACAGTGTGGCTAAAAACTATTTGTTTGTACCAATATAAAGTAAATTTGAAATAGGTGTACTCACGTTCGATAATTGATGAGTCATTTTGTTCAAAATGAACGAACACTGCAGAAAAATAAAATTTCGATGAACAGTGAAACTACACGAATATACAATGTACCTATATTATAATAATTGTAAATTATATTAATTATAAGAACAGTTGACATCGAGTATTCGAACTGTCAATCCTCAATGACTTTCTGACCTCTAATGACTCATAAGGTGTATGTTAAATGTTAATTATGACTAAAAAGCGCGCTGCGAGTAGTGGTCACGGAGGAAACTAATAAAAGTATGACACACCAATGGCGTAGTTATGATTTTGTTCTGGGGGGGGGGATATATAATTTATTGGTTAAACATAAAGTGGGGGAAACAATAAGTCAATGATTTAAACATTAAAAAAAAGGCTCTGGGGGGGGATCTATCCCCATATCCCCCCCATAACTACGCCACTGTGACACACCCGAATGGTTATAAATTATAATAAATAATAATTAATCCTATTCGATAATGCATCGTTTCAAATCATGTATTTTTAATGGACAGAATATGATTAGTTACAGTATATTCAATAGTTTAGATACAATTAAATATAATATATCCTACAGTTTATATCAGTGTTTCACCGTTTTTTAATGGTACGTTGTAAAAATAACAACATTTTTATTTAGGACTATAGAAATATAAATAATGATAAAGAAAAAAAAAGCAAATATGCAATTCAATAGTTATACATGATAAAAAATAAAAATAAATTGAACAAAATCAAAGAACCAGTCTATTAGGTAGGTACCGAGATTTCTCAAAAATACCCAACAATTTTTTTTTTGTAAGGAATTCAGATACATTGGAGTAATTTATCCAAAGTCAACAGCTGCAACAGGCATATCATTATAATTCATAAAGAAATATACGGAGTTCTCAATAGCAGTAGCAAGTATTGAAATTTGTCAGCAAAAAAACTAGTTCAATAAAGGAGAAGTAACAATAGATTAAAATGTAAAGTATTAGAAGTGATTAAACAACAATTAAAGCGCGGAGGATTGGCTACATAGATACAGAAAATTATATCACAAATCATATACATTATACAAATACCAAGGTTTAAAATCAAATCTAAAACCTATAGATTTTCCTACACTACCTAACTAAGAATTAATAAAGTCAAAATATATGGTTTTGAATTATCTTTTCTTTTCTAGGCTTATTTTAGTATTGAATAAAAAGTATTATATACCTCTCTAATATTTTTAATGATAGCACTTTGTATCCTGTATTCAATAAAGTTTTAAGTGATCCCTTTATAGTTTTATATTTTTATTTGAATCTCTTTTTTGAATATCTGGCAGATAAATGTTTTGATAAAACTCTATAGAAGCTTTTTTTCTTCACATATTTAGTTATAAATTTATATAGTTGCCTACTATGGTTTTGAGTTAATATTAATTTAACTTAGCCCAAAGTATTTTTATTTAAAAAAATGTATGTTGCTGTTTTTAATTCATCTAAGTTTCAAACTAGGACATCTTTATTTATGATTAGGTTTAATTACCTTATCACTATAGCAATTACTTGCATTAGGTGCTTTTTTTAAGAAGTACACTAAAATAAATTGTTAAATATTAAAATAAAATTCTTACCTAAATAGTAAATTAATTAAAATAATTATAATAAAAATATATAATAAGAATAACAAAACAATCCAAAATTAAAAGAACTATCAAGGTAATTGAAAAAATAATTTAAGCCCAAAATTTAATTTTTAAATAAATTAACTAATAATAAATAGGCTATATTACATTTGGGCCCATATAAAGTTAAGTATGTGAGCCGTATATAAGTTAAACCTCTAAACCTCAAGGCTTTTTAAATTGAGAGTGAGACCAGATATAATATAATAATAGTAAATTTATTCTAGTTAAATATTCTTATTAGTTTTTCATGAAAATACAGTTTAATCAGTGTTTACTTCGTAATAATTATTAAATTAAAGTTTAAAACAATAATGTATCTTAAATTCTTAAATAAAATTGTATATCTGTGTATCAATTATTTAATGGAAGATTCAGTTCTATTTAAGTTGTGATAAACTAAGATTTTAGATTCTGCAGAATAAAGTAAATAAATATATTCTAATATTTTATATAATATAATAAAAATATAATTTAAAGCACAATATTATTGTATTTAATATTTTTTAACAACAGGATAAGTTTTTTTTAGAAATCAAATATAATATCTTTTTTAATATTTTATATTTTTACATATCATTTACTAACCAATGTGGTTTTTACCTATTATACATCTATTCATAGTTGATACATCTTGAAAAATAATATTTTTATTTTTTTTTATTTTGTTCTATTTATATTTAAAGTATTTTTCTTATGTATTCACATATGTTTTTTATATTTGATGATTCTAATGAACATAGATTTACAAATTAAACATAATTATAAAAAATCTAAATGAGAATGTGAGCCCTGCGATAAAATTAAACTATATTAATGTATAATTTGAAAAAAAAATTGTCTAATTTAATTATCTTATTTAGATTTCTGACTTCTGTTATTTACCATTGATTATAAATTTGTACCTATTTATAAATATTGACACTACCAAAAAAATTTATTAGAAGTAGGCTTACAAAAGAAACTAACATAATAATATTATAAATTAAATGTAATGCCTTTTTAATTTGATCAAGTTGTACAATTCAATCATGTTATTTATTTTCTAGGCACTCAGTATTATTCAAAAATGTTTTGGAAATTCTTCTTACATAGTCCATCATTATGGAGATCATTTCAGCAAAAACTGAGACTAATATACATTTATCATTCCATCATTAAAATTTTGATGGAATAATACTATTTTTAAATTCAGCTAATTGTAATTGTGATATAACCGTTTTATGTCAAACATGGTTGAAATAAGTAATTGAATTTTTTTAGAATTAATTATAGAAATAATTAAAAATATTTTTACTATTATAGGAATTTATAGATTAGGACGATTAAGTACCTAATGATAACATTGAGTTATTTTTTAATGATTTAAAATCATATTGTATTAATATTAAATTTATATACATTATATAATATGAGGTAATATAAATATAAATCATTATCAATAGTTTTGTAACTTCAAAAAATATTTAAACATTTTATCTATGAATGTATCTATTTTTTGTATTAGTAGGTAACTCTTTAATGAATCCTATATAATTACACTTCATATATTGATTATGTTTTTACTAAAAATATTAAAACATGTTGTATTAGTCTCATGTTATTAATAGCAATATTCATGATCATAATGTAACAGACATTTTTATAAATATTAATTTTATCATTAGTATAATAACAATAATTTACTTAACATATAATATAAAATAAATTTTAACCATTTAAATATGTTTATAAATACAGATAGCTGGGATGATTATCATATTGATTCATTAATAAATCATAATAAAGAAGCTTTTGCCTTATCGGGTATGCTTCTATTAAGTACACGATGGCAAGATAACATTTTCTAAATTCTAACGCTGACGATCAGGCGATGAGCTATTAAATAGTTATGCTCATAACCAGTGGCGTAGGTATTTTCAATATTTTTTTTTTTTGGGGGGGGGGGTTAAAATTTTAAAAACCCTATCTCACTAATAGGTGCATATTTATTTTCTTAATTTAGTTCTGCGCATATGTAAACGTCGCGCGATCTGCTTGTTATAGTCGCAAAACGCAGACAGGATTACAAAATACATGATAATTAAATATAGTAATCGGTAATAATAAAAACATGCCTGCGTTGACTACCTACGCGATATTTCATCCAAGTCGAGATTATACCAATATATTTAGCCTTAATTCCAGTTGTGTATAATTAATACGATAATCAGATTTGTCATTCTATCGATGGGCACAACTGTCAATAATTATTGTAATCACTAATCATATCACTGACCAGTGACCATTAAAAACAGCGCCACGCGGCACTAACAGGTACTAGTGTCGAATTTACAGTGTGAGCATTGTAATAATATGGTTATTGGGCAGTGGCTATAATACCTACTATCTAGTGCCTACTGGAACTAGTTACCAGGCGGCAGATACGACTACAAGAATTCACTGTTCAGTGTTCAATAGCCTGTAGCCTGGTTAGGTTAGGTAGCCACGTCTCACTGTAATAGTGACTGGCAAACTAGAGAAGTAAATAAAGTAATAAAGTAAACCTGCACCGAGATATTTCTTTTACGCTTCTCCGCGTCTCCGTCGTCAGGCGTAACCTATTTGAAGAAAACGTTGTGCAAAACGCAATACACCAAGGGAATAGGGATCGTCATATTATCCTGTAAGCCACAATGGCCCAAATTTGTTCAATTCCGGATTGTGCTAACCAATCTCCAAGAGTAAATTTATTTAAGTGAGTATACCCATATATTTATGTTTATAAACAAATTAAAAATATTGTGTTTTATATTTGTTATAACTTTTAATAAATGTACGTTTGATACAATAGGGAACTCTAATAGTTAAACCAGTGGTGGTTCGTAGATAGCGGCGATGGGGCGATCGCCCCCCCCCTTTCTAAAATTATCATGTATTACTAATTTATAAGTTTAATATCAAATTTAAAATTTAAAATTTACGAGTATATTGTAGTATAATATTGTCAACAGTTCAAAAATAAAAGTTCTGTTTCCTATATTTACACTAATAAATATTATGAAAACATTATCAGATAATGGGAATTTAAAAATAAATCATTCAACACTGTAGCGTTTGTAGCTTATGAGAATCGATAACCAATAACAATTTTCCGGGACCCGCAAGCATTGAAATATGCGATGCTTGGGCAATGTTAAAAGTCGCTCGTCATAACTATGATCGGAATACAAAAACTAAGAAGGGGGAACACAATAATAATACTGCCGCCGAAGCGATGGTTTTAATCAGCCGATATGTGTACGGATTTCGAACTTGCGTGTGTTCATTATTTACTTTGTGTGGTCGTGACATAATAACTAAATAATATATAATAATAATTTATAATATGTATTAAATTTATTAATATTATTTGTGTTCGATACTTTCCATAAATAAGTAATTTTATATCGCCCTCCCACTTTCAAAGCACGCGAGCCGCCACTGAGTTTAATAGTGAGTATTTTACTCGGACGGGAACGAGTTTAATAATTTCTTCCGATAACATTGACTCATGTCCTTATTTATTTCTGACTGTGACTGAACAGATCTACTCCCTAGTACCGGCTACCTTGTTTTTGGTCTCCGACACTTCTCGTTTTTTTCTAGCTACTATTCAATACTACACTATTTGTTTTATTATATTTATTTTACTTGCTCAGATTTAGATTATTTTTATGATTCATTGCGTTCCAATTTACTTGTGTTTTATTGTTTATTTGACTAGACTTGTTCTTTAATTATTATTTATTAATAAGTTTAAAAATAATCATCAGTATAATGTGGTACCTACATTATATTTATGTCTATTTAAAAGTAAAATTTGATATTATTTATTAAATTTCTATCATTATGAAATAGATATCTTCACATTATGTTATATTTTAGGATGTTGATGATATGTTTTGGTTTTATCCTTGGTATAGTGAGTTCTTTGATTGATTTCGTGCCCAAAGTTTTTTCGCAAGTTTTTTGAAAAGTTATTAATAGTTTACTGAGTTAATTTTTCTGACAGGAATCATCCTCTACATCTAAAATGAGTCTATTGCAGAGACAAACGTACTAAATTTACAATAACTTGCTATTTTTAAGTACCTAGTAATAAATGCATGTACTAACTCGCCTTGTTCCGATTTAATTGTTGTCATATGATTACTCAACTGTGCACTATTATTAGGTTCATAGAAGTTTTTAATTTTTTATATGATGGTGCTAAAATTTCTGGGTAAACATTTTCCACATAATAAACTTCAACCTTCTTAAATTAAACGAAAAACAAAATTCAACCAGATATTTTTAAAAATTATTTATATCCCGAAACAAAATGTTAATTGGTTGAAAATATTATAATTTATTTAAACGTATGTATATCGTATTCGTATATCACTTATATATGAAGTTTAATGTATAATTTGTTATTTTATTTTGTTATGTTTCTGTAGAATTCCTATGGATATAAATTTAAGGAATATGTGGTTATTATCGATAAAACAATATTATCCAACAATCTCGGTGCCGAAAAACGGTGAAATGTATGTATGCAGTGAACACTTCAAAAACGAAAACTTTATACTTCCAGAAAAGAAATTTTTAAAATGCTTCGCAGTTCCAACCATTTTTGAGAACGGAGGAGACATCTACACATATATCGATATTTGTGAGTTGAACACATTTTTATTCTGCATTTGATAGTGCTTGGATAGTTTTTAATAATACTGATGGTTTTCTTGTTTTTTTCTACTTAGATGGTATCTTTCAAAGTTCAACCTGTCAAAATAAACATGGCTGAAGAAAATGATAGTAATAATAGCAATTAATCATCGTTGTAAGCAAAGTTAATATTTAATATCTGTAATATTCTATTCTTAATAATATTTTAATAATTTGGTTCGGAATTTCGAATGTACATTTTAGGAAAAGAAGTCATCATGACAATTATTATAATGCAGATAATTCATAGAAGTAAGATACGTACCTAATGTAATTGAGTGCCCTTAGCAAATATAAGTAAACTAAATGTTAAAATTGATATTAAAAATTAATTTAAAATTAATCTAACGGTCGTGTTTTTTTTTAACCTAACAAATTATTACCTACATATTATGGTAAAATAGAGTAGAGTACCTATAATATTGAAATTTAGAGAAAATAAAATATTTGTATAAACTAATTTGTATACCTATTTTTTTACCAAGTAACCAAGTAGGTAGGTAGGTAGATATTTAGTATTACCTATATTATACACCTATAATTTTGTAGTAAAACAACAACTGTTATTAAATTTCACAGTTAAAAATTAACTATTTTTTCTTATTATTTATAATTGTCTAACTACTTATATTAATATGTTTAATATATTACATGGCACTATTTATGCCAGAAATAAAATATAATAAAGACTAATGCTATATTTTATTAATTATTAAAATTGTAATTATAAGTTGAATGCATATCAAGTATCTATTCATGTTTATTAAATATATATTAGAAAATGAAAATCTCTTTTTTTTAAAAGTTTGAAAAAAAATCTTTTACATTTTATTATGAAAATAATTGGCTATTTTTCATCTTCAGGCTAGCTATAGACAGAGACGATCCGTCAGCCTATGCCAGGGGTTTGTCAAACCTTTTGAACACTACATGCCAAAAATTAACTTTTTTTTTTCGAGCATACCATAAAAAATATTATACACCTATAAATATATTCAATATTGACCGATAAAAGCTGTATGCTCAAATTATTTTTACCTATTATATATTTACATATATATAATATATATATATTATAATATAATATAATATAATATAGGTACCTATCTATAGTAAAAATATTTTAATTTTTCGCGTGCCACCTTAGGCATGAGTGCCATGGATTTGCCATCCCTGGCCTATACCTATCACAAAGTATATTTAATGGTATTATGTTTTTTGATATATCTAGGTGTTAGTTATTTATTTTTCCTTTAGTAATACAGTAGGTTGAAGAATTTTAATTTTAAATGCAAATAAAAAAAAAATGTTAGGTATATGTATTTTTATAACTTTTATATAGATATAAAAACGACTTTTAACATGTGTAGAATCATGTAGGTACATAACTTTCAAGAATTTAAACCAAATAAATAATTTTACATCAGGTAATCAGCGGTTGATTGTTTAATTTATATAAAAAATATATTTTATTGTATGATCTTTTTATTAATTTTGTGTGTATGTGTAATGTACTAATATGTATGCAGGCGCGTAGGTAATAGGTAATGCATACGGTCTAACACTCGATGAACACGTGTGTGTGTGTGTGTGTTTGTATGTATTATAATATATAGGTACGTTTAAACGTTTTCGAGACGTTAATGATAATATTGTATTATGATTTTGATTAAATTCATTTTTGACACTGTTAACATATTATTAATAATTAAAATTGTTTAAAAATCAAATCGAAGTAAACGTGTTTAAATTTATCACTCTTCATTTCGAACGTCGTCGTATCATATTTAGATGAGATATTATAAAATAGCTATTATAAAATTACTACCTAATTCGAAAGCGACCTATTATCACTCACCGGAGACTAAAATTGTGTGTAGTATCATGATTAAGTATATAGGTATGTTTTGCACATAATATATTAGAATATTTTATAACAACTTCAAGAAACCTAATAGGACATCTGATTTTACGTAAAATGTTATTATTAAGAGATTTAAAGATTACTGTGAACCTAGAAAAAAATGTCATGTTTTAGAAATAGATAGGTTCAATAATTGTGTACAAAAAGTACATGAATTTTATGAGTTTGTAATCAGATTTGAGACATTGTTATCTATCATTATGAAAATTTAAAGAAGACGATAATACAACACGTGACTGGATTGTATTTTGGCATTAGAGACGCAGAAACCAAAACAAATTTCTGAGCTTAGAAAACCTAACACTGGATAAAGCAGAAACGTTATGTATAATCAGTGGAATAATAGACAAAGAAATAAAAGAAATGACAATGGACTTTTGCACCTGCCAAGTATTCATTACAGAAGCAGAGAGTAAATTCATGGACAAAAAATTATGGTGGTAAGTCTATAAATAATTGTAGTAAAATTGTTAAAAAGAAAAATAATGTTGAGTTTAATAGAGTTAATGGTATGAATAAGAAAACAGAAAGTTATGACTATATAAAGTATGGGTCAAATCATAGACCATGAAATTGGTCAGATTTTGGTTAAAATGTAGAGTAAGTAGTAAATTAAATTACTTTAAAACAGGTTATAAAAATAAAAATGAAAAAGTAATTAAGACATTTATTGTAATGCATGATAGATGTAACAATGAGGAATATGTGAATGATGAGTTGGCAATGAATAAAATAATTTTAAAAATATGTCATGTGGATAGTAAACAAAAGTTAAAATTTGAAAAATTTGGTTGAAATTCAATATTTTTTTTTGATTCTATTATGCATAATGTGTATGTTGAAGAAGAGCTATTAATATAATGTAACAAAAAAACTGATATTATTCGGTTAAATACAAATCTAAGTTGTCTAATATAATTTTAGTAACTAATAAAAATAGCTTTTGTATTTATACATTATAGTTATAACAAATGATTATCTTCAAGAAAAGTAACTATAATTTTAATGGTACCTATACATAAAATAGGTAGGTAGTAGATATTCCTATAGCTTAAATATATCATAGTCAAATTTAAATTAAGTTAATTTAATTATAGTTGACCTCTACTAGCTAAAAAAATGATTACAGGGTTACTAGGTATTTATTTCAGTATAAATGACCATTATTTTCAATTTTATAATATTATAATATTAGCAACTTTAGATAATTGCCAAAGGCAACTATTTTTATAGTTGAAATAAATAAAAATTCAAGTATTTCTATAAGTAATACCACCGATTTTATTCTTACTAAAATTATAAACATAAAATTTATTATAAATTATTATATGATAAACATGAATATATGATTGTAATTAACTTTTAAATAAATATCAATATACAATATAACGTGTTAATAGTTATGTAGACTTAGTATAAGATAATAGTTTAAAATAATTCTGTTTATTTAAAAAATTTCATCATGTACATAAGTTAATAATATTTTACTTTTAATAGGTACCTGTATGATTTATAATTTTATTAATATTGTATGAATATAATTTGAAGTTTGAATAACATTACCACTGTGTCACTGCAACAAAATATAATCAGTTATGTAAATATTTTTATAAAAACTATTACATAGGATCAGTGCAGTGTACCCCTGTAAATAATGTTATAGTATAATATTTATATTAGGTATATATACATACTCAACCCTCCAGTGGGCGAGCTATTATTTATTAAAAGAATTGTTGTGAATTATAAATTTTACAACAGTCCCAATATGTTGTGATTATTGTAAAATTGTATGTATATCAATATATCAAATATTATTACTTACATTTTATTGTTTTATGTATCTGAATTTACTAATATAAATACAAGTATTATAAACAATAAAATAAAATTAATAAGTTCACAAAATTTTTTTTATTTAAATTCATAAAACACACAAGTATGTAATAACATTTTCAAGAAATAACCATGGTAATCGATAAGATGGGGGCACAAATTCGTTGTGCCCGTCGCAACGTTACTAGATTTCCCCCCACTTTTCGATACGAATTAATACAGTGTTGTCGGGCACAATCCAATTGTGCCTGGATTCTATTTTTATTACGGTTTACGAAATTTTTTCGATCTTATCGTCTTCCGAATTAGTAATTTTCTATTGCTATCGTCGACCGTCTTTTTACATTAGGCGAAATATTAAAAAATAAAGTAGTAGTTACTTTTCTATAAATATAGAAAATTTATACATATAATAAAATAATAAAAATGATATATCTATAAGTACTTAGCTCTGACATTTACAGGCAAATGTCAATTTTCAAGAAATTATCTAGTCAAAAATCTAGTACAATTATTTTCTACCATAATGGTCACAAACATTGGTTGTGGCAATCAAGCATTTTGAACTGGCTTGCCAAGTTGACTGAAGTTTTGTTTATAGGTATTTTCTATTTACTAGATTTATTCAGTCATATTAAAATAATGAAATTAATTATTTTTTAAAAGGTTTAGGAGTCCTGTAACAATATTTTAATATCCTTCGTTCTGCTGGTTTCTTATTAGGCATCGAACACCCTCCGCACGATTATTCAGCTGTTGCTGCTAAATTAGGTCTCGTATCTCTAGCTGAACGCAGGCGAATACTTTCCGTAAAGTTTCTAAAGGAACTGTTGTCTAGTCAAGTTGATTCAACTGATATATTATCCTTACTGAATTTCAAGGTCCCTCCCCGTCAAAATCGTTCTTGTGTTCCTTTTCATGTCCTTTTATGTCCGAGCAATTATATGAAAAATGAGCCTAGTAGGCGTTTAATGTTAATGGCCAATGAGGATCCCTCTATAGATCTTTAATTTTACTATTTGTTAATCTTTTTTTCTTTTTTTAATACTTATCAGCTTTAGCGACCCAATCTAATTAACCTTATTTATCTACCATTATTTGTAATCAAACTTTTTACTCTATTATGAATGTATTGTAATTATGTAGTATGTATACATTATCAAAAGGGTTTCAAACCCGTTTATTATTATAAAATAAAATAAAATATACCTATTTAAATAATATACTCGTAAATGTAGGTACCTATGTAATACACAGGTGTGTCCATTATATTATATTATTATTATAGGTAATTAATAAATTTACCTGTACTATGCGGAAACGCTCTTGTTTTTTTTTTGCCGGATTTCCCACGGTAGATCCACATACCACCAAGATTGGCAAAGATTTGCAGTCATGTGATGAATCCTGGGTTTTCAATTGATCATTATTGTTGGCTAATTAAACAGATAATTTATAAATTATTATACTTCTGTAATATATTATCAAATAAATATTTCTGTCCTTTTTGTGAAGAGTGTCAGGTATATTAAATTTTAAATCAATTTTGGTACTTCTAGCCTCTAGGTATCTACGAAAATCAGTGTGTCAGCCTACTGATACTTTATTGTTAATTTTTATTAAAAGCAATTTATAATAAACTCTTGATAAATAATGATTTAACAATAATATGTTTTTTTTGTTTAACATTACTTTTCAGAGCTGTAAAAATGGTTAGGTATTAAATTTTAAAGGTGATTACTAGTAGAAAATTGGATATAGATACACTAGATCTAGATGGTACTTAGGATAATTGAGAGGTGGTGTCAACATTTTTCAGTATTTTTCATAATAATTGGGAGAAAAATGTAAGGCGGTGGGTACTTTGCTTCACACTTTCACAGTAGATGTAATTATAGAGGCCACTGTATATCTATTCTTCTATATAAAATGAAGTTGCTTTTTTTTGTTCGGGATAAACTCCGAAACTAGGTAGGTACTTACTCAATCGTCGTGCAATTTAGTAGTGATAACCGATAAGTACCAAAATTAATAACGATCAAAGTTATTTTTTATAATTATAAAATATTCATTATTGGTAGTTGGTACACTTAACACATTTAACTAGGTATATCATTTATTTGTTCAATATATGCAATGATGTTTTCAAAATATTTAGATTAATCTTAAAGTACTGACTATGTATAGTACTAAAATTAATGACTATAATAATTAATTTAAATTTAAATTTATTATAATACCTATAAGTATTTAAAAATAAAAAATTTAAGTTGAAAGACCGTTTCATGATAAACAGACATTTAAAAAAATAAGATAAATTATTATCAAACCAATACATTCGGTAACTACTATGTATAGGTACATTAATAGGTTCATGCGCATGTTTATGTAAAATGATTGAAATGTAAAATAAGGTATTTAAAATATTAGCTTGTTTTTTTTTTTGAGTTAAATGAGTTGATAGTCAGAATTTTAATGATGGTATGCTTTTAAAAATGTAGGTTTTTTTATGTAAAGAATAAATAATTTTAATTTTAATGAGATAATTATTAAGTAGAATAGATATAACTGTGGTACACATACTATTATAACGAAAAACGATATCTGCAATACTTTTGTACTATGTGCAATGATAATTTATTACATTTATATCTATAGGTACATATACTCACGCTGTGCGCTTCTGTTAGTTTTGTCATCCTTAATTGTTGATTCAACCTTATTGATTTCTTTTGATGATATATTCTTTATGGGGGAATGTCCATTTCTTGTACGATGATTTTCAGATTCTAAAATATTCGGCCACGTATGATGATTGGTGTCAAAAGTAGTACTGGTACTGCGACCACCAATACCGCCATTACTAGTCTGATTTTTTTTTCGATCTCTTTTTTCTTTGGCACTCATGTGCTTTTTGAAAGACATCATGTATATATGTGAGTTCCTGTACTGCGTCGTATTTACATAACAAATACATACTATTATTTATTAAAATTAATATAAGAAACATATTTTACAAAAAATAACTTAAGACAATAACTAAATTTTTAGTCTCTGTAATTTTTATGTTAGAAATGTATTTTTCTATGAGTAATAATAATAGTACAGTAGATATGGTGAACTTATAATTAACAAATAAATAGTATACAGAGTGATTCTTTTATCAAACAACACTCATTATTTCAAAAAGTATAGATTTTTTTTTCAAATTTCTAGATACATGTTTTTACTTCTCTATAAAATTTTAATTTTTTTCACCCATTGAATAGCGAAAAAATGTATCAACTTTTTTTCATGAATTTTAAACTTAAAATTTTAATTTTTGTTTAAATTATTTTCGTGGTGTAGTACGGGTACCTACAATTTATTTTTATGGCCATACCAAATACTAGATAAGACGAAAACGAATTGAGTATTCAGGGATATCGATAAATATTGTGAAGAATAAAACTAATTAGTACCGATAATACGTAAGCTAAGTATACAATTATTAAATCAACTGAAAATTAAACACAAAAAAGACATTTACAAGTACAAAAGTACAAAAGGCAAAAAAAAAACAAAAAAGAATTTATAAGTAATAAAAGGAAAAAAATACATCTACCGTCTTAGAAATTAAATGATACACATTTTTGTAAAAAAATTATTTTTCTATTATGATTATTAAAAGAAACGCTTTTGCCTTCAAATCCAAACCCTACTTATGACTTTAACGCTCTATAACAAATATGGTGGTGTATTGTTTGCGAATCTAGGAAAAAAAACCCGGAAAAAAAGCCCCGTCATAGGAAAAAAAAGCCTCATACTACCTAAATACATTATTCTTTTTTATTATGATTTATATAATTTATTATAATCATATTATAATCATTACATTTTTCTATGTAACACTCCTTAACATATCCATAACAAATTATTTTTTATTAATTATTAAATTATTTTATTAAATTTTTATGCATCTAATTTATTATATTAGGTAGTAATACATTTATTTTATTCAAAGGTAACTATAAAAAAAATAATTTTTATAATATACTAATTAATATAATAATATTTTTTGCGGCATTTATTACACCATTACATATTCAAAATCAAAGTGTAAATATCTTGGAGCTGGATATACATCGCAAGTTTTACTTTCATTTACTATAATAAATTATTATTATTTTATTATAAACATTTCCTCGTATATAACTTAGTTTTGCGTTCAAGAATACAATAAACAGCTGCAACAAACACTGATTTTTTTTGTACACGTATCATATATAAAAAATTCAGGAACCAGGCCAAAGTTTCCATCGATATATCATGTATCCGACTCAGCTAGTAAGCTATAAAGCTAAAGCTTTTAATTTTCTTTTTATAGTAGATATTAAGATACCCACAATAGTTTCCAGATACAATCTACAATAAAATGTAATACCTTCATCATTTTTAAGATAGAGTCAAATGAAAATTACTTCTATTGCTATATATTTTAATCCTTTATATTTCAAATGTATATATTTATACCTATATCTATAGTTTAAAATATTTGGTGTATTATTTTATTAAATATTATTATGAATTATGATATAAAAGTATATAAAAATTATTAAATTAATATTAAATATTATTTACAAAAAAAGTTTTGCATTGGTAATTAATAATTATATTAAAATATAGATAGGTATATTGTTTAAAAATTAAAAATTATAAAATGTACACTATAATAAAAAAAAGTCGGCAAGTGGGTACCGCTCTGCTGTACATTAGGGGGTGGGGTGGACCTTGGACTAGAGTAGGTTAAATTTGAATGCAATGATAGGTATCATTGTATACGAAAAACGATTCTGAACGCAGATGATTTGTCAGTCTAGAATATTTAACGTTAGATATAAATATTAACAATTTTATGAATTTTGAACTACAAAATAATTTGCAAATATTCATGATTTTGACGAATTTTTGTCGAAATTTGAACTTCAAATGCTAATAAAAAAAAATTGTTCCAATGTATTCTTATAATTTTTTAATCACTATAATAATAATATATGAGGAACTTTGTATACAATTTTCAAGTATTTTGATTTGGCCAAAAAAATTTTATCGACACTTCAAAAAAAATTTTCAGAAAAATTGAAAATTTCAGTTGTCTATAAATAGCTCAAAAAAAGTCAAAATATTTTGAAAATTAAATCATGAAAAGAAAATACCAATCTAAATAACTGGTAAAATTTTCAAGTATCTACGACTTATACTTTTTGAATAATAACAAATATTTAAAATCGTTTGAGGATAAATCGTTATCGTTACGCGATTTCATAAAAATTTAAAATTCCTTATTTTCCTTAATTTTCCTATAATGATGCTTCAAGTTTTTCTATAGATATTTGAAGGAAAATTTATAGAAAACTTAGTGTAGTATTTTCAATCCTTAGTATAAACACAAAAAATTTTATGATTTTTCAACTTCAAAATTACTTGTAAATTTTCACGATGTCGACATATTTCGTACAAATTTGAACTATAAACGCTTATAAAAAAAAATTAGGACAAACGATTTTTAATTTTTTTTAGCTACAATAAAAACAACTCAAAAGGAACTTTGTATTAAATTTTCAAGTTTTTTTGGTCATCCAAAATTTTTTTATTGACACTTCAAAAAAAAATTCTCATAAAAATCGAAAATTTCAGTGGTCTACAAATAACTCAAAAAAATTCAAAATTTTTTTAAAATTTAACTGTGTGTATATAACACTAATATAAACATTTGGTGAAAATTTCAAGTACTTACAGTGATTAGTTTTCGAATTACAACCATATAAAAAAATCGATTTGGTCGAAAACCGGGTTTGCGTTATTTTGCGAGATTTTTGTTGTATTGTTATTTCGTTAAACACCATGTGTAAAGCGATTTTGACGAGCGTGTTTCTCCCGAGTACCTACTGCGCGTCATTTTAACGCGCTTTACCGGGTACCACCGTTGTATGCTTACCTCACGCGCCAAAATCACTCTATAGTAGTCTAATGTGACAGCCCTTACAATAATATATATTTTGTTTTTGGAACGGCAACGTTGCATTTAAAACTATGCGGAATCATATATATATATAATAATATATGGATTTTGCGGATTCGTGTATGTATATCAGTGGCCATTAAAAATTATTGGATTTTCAATTAGAAATTTGTATTAAAAAATGTTTTAATTTTTTTCTTTGTCAGTCCTAAGCCTGTAAGTGAGAAAGGAAATAAGTGTTTTCTAAACTTTTAACCTTTTCAAATGCTTTTATTTATAAAAAATAAAAATATATGTTCAGATGTAGGTACTCGTATTTTATTTTAGATTCTGAATAAAGTGATGTGTGTTTTTTTTGTCTGTGTACAGACACTTGATACTTGAGATACTTGTAGATACTTGAAAAATTTACCAGTTATTTAGATTGGTATTTTCTTTTCATGATTTAATTTTCAAAATATTTTGATTTTTTTGAGCTATTTACAGACAACTGAAATTTTCAATTTTTCCGAAAATTTTTTTTTGAAGTGTCGATAAAATTTTTTTGGCCAAATCAAAATACTTGAAAATTGTATACAAAGTTCGTCATATGTTATTCTTATAGTGATTAAAAAATTATAAGAATACACATGCACAATTTTTTTTTATTAGCATTTGAAGTTCAAATTTCGACAAAAATTCGTCAAAATCATGAATATTTGCAAATTATTTTGTAGTTCAAAATTCATAAAATTGTTTGTATTTATATCTAACGTTAAATATTCTAGACTGACAAATCATCTTCGTTCAGAATTGTTTTTCGTATAAAATGATACCTATCATTGAATTTAAATTTAACACTCCTATAATATATAATAATGATCCATACGGCACCTAATGTACAGCAGAGCGGTACCTACTTATCCGCTTTTTTTAACAATAATATTCTACGGTATAGATACGAAGTGGTAATGTCGCGCCTATTTTCGTGCTCAATTGTGTTGTTTTTGGGTTTTTTTTTTGTTCCTATTGTTTGATCGTACCCGGGCTCAACGTATTGTGAAAATCTCCACACAATCAAAATGCGAACTATAATGGGCCGTTGGGGCATTGTTCGATTTTTGACCTTTTATACATCTCTTAGGGGACGTAGTGGTCGAGTGGATTCAATAATCTTAAAACTCAAAGTAAACTATTTAAAAATTAAAATTATATCTCTTTTACAATATTTTAAAATTATTCCACTAAAAATCTGTTTATTTTAAAATAAATAATTATCTTAATCAAATGTTAGTAATAAATATTATTTTATAATAATTGTAATGTTTTATTTTTTTTATAACATCGATAGAGAAATTAATTTTTAAATTATTTAATCCTATATTTAACAAATTTGTATTGACAGTATAAAGTCTTCTGTCATTAAATATTTGATGAATCGTACAAACAATATAATAAATAGTGATGAAGCGTACCTATGTACACTTCTTGGTATAATTACTTTACACAAAATCATATTGTATACGTTTATTTCATAAAAACCTTACCTATTTTAGGTTTTTAGTAGGCATTCATAATACAATACAAATTAAAGATCCTGTCGCAACAGATTATTTTTTTCTATATGTAATGAAATTAAAATATAAGTATTTATGTATAAATATTACATTATAAATTTGTATAAATTTAATTGAATTCCAGTAAATAAATATACTTATGTAAAGGTATTAAGTAGCTACTGACCTTTTTAATAATATTGTATATGTCCCCGCGTCTGCTTGTCGAGTGGTATCAGTTATTTTGCGTAAGAAAACAAAATACAAAAACGTAAGAGAAGTTTGTATTGCACTGTGAAAAAAATACTGATGGCCTGTAGGGTCATACTATATATTATATAGCTAGTTGGTACCTACTCTGTATTAACTGATTTGAACCAGGTGGGGATGATGGTATGAGACAGTCGTCCAATAGTTATTGAATATTATAGTTGTAGGTTGAAATATTTAACGCCATCTACCGGATGAATATTTAAATATATTCTTATATTTATTGTTTGAAAAAAATCTTAAAATTCAGAAATTAAAATGGTTGTATTCCAGTCTGTTGTATTTTCGGGCAACGAAATTCCCTCATAATTGAGTATAACAGACTAGTTTTAAATTCAACGATTAGTCGGTTGCATACTTACGACAATTCTGACCAAAGATGGCCTATCAAGTCATATACAAGATGTACCTATGTTACCTATGTAATAAAAGTATATTCTACTCTATTGAGTATGGACTATTAGTATTATTTCACTAAGCATATTTCATAATAAAATTTTTGAAATTGCTATTAAAGTAATTTATTTTATTTGGTATTAGTATTACAGTAGATTAATTTAATTTTTGTTAAAATATTGTATTTATAAATTTATTATATTATTAATATTTAATAATTATAACGATAATATTTCTACAGTATCATTTTTATTAAGTATTGAGACTGTTGAAACAATATCATCTTACCATAAGGCAGTAGGTACCTAGTTTAATGCTATGACTTATAAATATGTAATAGCTTAAAATTAATCCATATATTTTAAAAATATAAATATTTCAATTTATATTTATAATTAAAGGTATTAACTATAAAAAGTGTCTAATCCTTATATTTATTTATGTATAAATAATATTATTTTAATTTTAATCTTACACAATTAAATAGGTACTTCAAGGAAACAAATATTATAATGGCTAAAATTAAAGGGACAAATAATTGTGCATGTATACAAAAATGTAATTTATATTGTTAAATCATATATATGATTTGTTATGAAACACATTTAGCATATTACTAAAGTTGTAAATTAATAAACCATGTATTACATTAATTCATTTCATAAAACTTAATAGGCATCTAAAAATATATACCTAGTTAAGTTAAAACATTATTTTTTGTAATAAGTGATCAACTAAGAAATTTATATAATAAACTTTTGTATGTTTTATATAAGTGTTATTGTGTTAACAATTATAATATATATTATGTAATTATTTGTAAAATTAGACATTTTATAATGAATTTCATAGTTCAATTTCTCTGTATTTAATAAGAAGTATAATATAAATGCCTGATAAAGAAATATATTTATTTTATTCAAAGCTATAGGTAGTTAAATATAAATGTATTGATTTATATTTATATTTATAAATTAAACAGGACATAGGTATACAAACATTAGTCAACAACATATTAAATTCTTTAATTTAAATAAAACATTTAATGTTATATACTATGAAATTAAATATGTGATATAGAATATTCTCCTTGATTACAAAGTAAAACATTCTTAATTCAATGAATTATTTCCCTTATTTATATAGATAATATATTTTTATTTTAAATAAAAAAGTTATTCAAATAATAAAAATAGAATAATTGGATAGTATAATAGTTTTAAGTTTATTATAAAATTTTCTTAGCTAAAAAAAAGAGTGTTTATTAAAATAATAATAGGTAACCGAATAATTAATATCAGTGTCTTCTTTTTGATCAAAAATGATAATATTATTTTCATAATCATTGTTATTTTATCATAAATAAAACATACTTTAAAATAATAATAATTGTGTCATTAAGAAAACTGTCTAAAATCTGTAAATTAATTTATTTTTAATGCATATAAGGCATTGCCATAAATTCGAAATCATATAAATTTTTTTTCTGTATTTTAAATGTCTTTTTCATTAGGGAAGAATATAAACTATAGTTTCCAAATTTTTTTTAATACACTGTTTATAGATTTATTAGTTGAGTGAGTGAAGAGTACAAAGATACTCCGTAAAATGTTGGTCAACTGCATTTTGTTTGCTTAAACTTTAAATACTTAGTACTAGACAGCGGATTCATATGAACTAAAACTAAGCCATATAATATGTCGTGAAAATTCTTAAATATAAGCATGCATAATAATAATATTATGCATATAAATGTTAGGAAAAAAATTAGTTCTTCATATTTAAAAATATAATAATAATAAATAATAATGTAACACTTGGTGACAAAAACAAAATTAAAATATATTTTATCTTATAATCAAAAATTGGATTTATTTTTACATATATTTAAATTTAATTAATTATAACTTATTATAGTAGGTAGTTATTAACTACTGTATTAGGTAATCGATTAGGCGTGTGGGAGGAAGTAATGCGAAAGGGGTTCCCCCCGGTCCTCGGTTCAAACAGAAAAAAAAATAAGGTAATCGATTAGGTACTCGTTTGAAATTTGATTTTTACATACTTACATGGATAGGTAGTTGGTACATATAAAAATTCTCTGAAAGATACATGACAAATTTGCTTAAGAATACGAAATAAAAATAACGTTATCACTTTTATAAATTAAATTAATAAATTGCTAAAAGTTCTCTTAAACAAAAATGTTTTAAGTGTAGGTAGGTAAATCTTACAAAATAATCTGTATCTACCTATTCTACCTATTTAACCTATTATCTTGTTTAATAATAATAGAATCTGTTAAAACGCTATAGTTCTTGAACGTCAAGTTAAAGAAAATTAAAAATGTACAAGTATTATGAAAGATAAACAAGTCGAGCAATTGTATAGGTACTTCACATTTCACAATACATTAAAACTCTATTTAGCCCTCGGGGCTTTTATAAATCGTATAATATGGGATGGTTCCTAAATTCGAATCATGTTTGTATTTAAATATTATAAAACACGTTTTGTTTGGACTTTGACTTAAGTAAAATTATGTTATATAATATTATAAATAGCTGGAAGCTAATAAACTTAATTATATCAAATTACCTTGTTGTTTAAACTAACTTCTTAAATTCTGAACTGAGCGATGAATGTACCTACCGATTAATTTTACACTGATGTGTGTATTAATATTTATTTATTATTGTTGTGTCTATATCTTAACTTTTTATGCAGTAAAACTAACTTAAACATTGTTTCTGGTAGAAAATTGGCTACACAATCGATTAACCTACCTTGTTTTATTGTTATTCAAAATTAATAACCGTATAGATATTTTAAATTTTCATCAGTTTTATATTATAGTATTTTCAATAGATAATATAATGTGTACTTACCCATGTAATAAGTACCTACATATTTTAGTTGAAAATTTTAATCAAAACTAATAAAATTAAGGAACAATTAAATATTTAGGGTTTTCGTTTTTTGCTAAAGTGACTGTGACCTGTTATCATTATGACTATTTTCTACTAAAGGTTATGCTCTGATTTCCTCAAAAATAAATAATAGATATTTATTGAGAACTCCTAAGCCTAAATCTATCAAATCTTAATGATAACAATATACTCACCTCACCTTGCTCCTATATGACAGATATTGTGATATTATTAATCATAAATTCATTAACTATTATCTACATCTTATTTTACTATTTACACTATTATTCACGCAGCTAGTGTATTTCACAACATACGCTAAATTATGCATATAGCTTGATTAATGTTTAATATACATTATTAAAGTATAAGTATAACATAAGTACCTAATATTATGGTTGTGTAAAAGCTAATTAAATCGGAGTTTATAAATCATTGTTTAAATGAATTATGAATAGTAGATATCAATGATTTAGCGTCAACATTTTACATTTAACTATAAAAAAAATAAAATTACATAAAAGTTATAAAAATTTAAACACAATATTCTACATTTACTTTTAAAAAGAGATTTTTTCGATAAACTCTAATTTAGTAAAGTACCCATGAATGTATTTTTGAATGTATTATTCAATTCTTGTTTATATTAAATTAGTTATATTTCATGGAGTTTTTGGTTCATTCACACTTGACATTTTGCAATATACACGGTTTTGTATTTCATTTGCTAAATTCTGAACCTTCGTAAAAATTGAAGGTGAGTTCTTATAAATAACAGGTTCCGCCTGCGAAAGAACAATAATAATAGTAATACGGGATTACGGGATATAACTGATACTAACTAAGGGGTAATTAAAACATGTGTAAAATAATTTATTAATTTTTTTTGCAGAAAACGTAATTGGTTATCACATGGGTATCATATTATATACATGGGTATAGGTAATTCTGAAAGAAAACTGCTAAAGTCATAAAAATAATTGTAGTCATACAAATTCTGAATACAATATAACATTTTGGGCTAAGTTTAAATAATTTGCTCTTATCTATTGACTAACAGACTATTGTAATATTGTCAATGACGATTAACGATTTTTAGAATGAAAACCATTAAGTCTAGACGAAAATTCTTTAGTTCTAATTACCTATCGAATATATTGTGTTTAAAATGCTTTTAAATCATGTAATTATAATTGTTGCAGGTGGCCTACTTATAGACAAATAATTGTGAATTCTTGATTTTTTCTTCTGAGTATGTATCAATTTTATAGCTAAGTTTATTATTTAGAATCATATTATAATAAATTATCAGTGTATATTATATTATTATGCGATTTGTTTTTAGAAAAAAATTAGTACAACTTAAATATTATACTTAATTAGAAAAAAATAACCATATAAAATATATATTGTAATAAAGTATCTCTAGAAACATTAAAGAAGAACAGACCAAACTTGTACTTATATTTTACTAGCGAAACAAAATGTAATCAAAAAAAAAATATTATCAACATAAAATTGAAACAAAAATGAAAGTTTTAATAATTTGAATCGTTTATAACTATAGCTTAAAAAAACTTAAATATGTTTATACATTTTCTAGTTAAAATATGAAGTAGATATCTACGGTTATTCAATTTTATTAAAGGCTGGTGTTTCGTTTTATGATAGTTTTCCCTAATTATAAAGAGAATTACAGGAATTTTGTTACCTTTGTCCCCAAACTATTTCCAATTTACTACTAAAAACTTCCATCAACGTTGAAGATTAAAGCTTTAAAAATAAAAAGGGACGACTGCAGACATAATGAATAAATATAAATAAAATAAAAAAAAACACAAGTTTAAATACCAATATATTTTTCTCTCTGCATAAAATCTAAATTCATGATACTTGGTTGTATGTTCAATTTTGGAAAACGAGTTGTAAAGTAAAAACTATTAATATCATATACGAGTATTCGACGACAATGTTAATGACCTTACGCGGCCATCGTTTGACGTCAAACTTTAGTTTATAACATATTATTATTATTATTGTCAAGTGTCTCAGTCAATTTGTATTAGGTGATGGCGGCAATACTTCAATAATATTATAAATTATAATACATTTATCTGCCTGGCGCGGCGACGACGTTTTGAATTTCGATCAATCGAGATAAATAATTTATAACAATTATAATCTAATAAATAGTACTTTTAGTTGGTGTTAAAACTTAGTCGTCATTGCATGAATCTAAAATGTTTACCGACCTGTCTTAGTGTCCCTGTGAGTTTTCGTACCCGTCAACTGCTTGTTATTGTTTATTTCAGTTTTTAGAAATTAAATTTTCTGATATATTTTCACTGTTCGATAGCTAAATAAACGTATTCATTATTATCATTATTAATGAATTGGATGGATTACTGGAATGCTATACCTATAAATACATTGACGATTTTATTGAAACGACTTAATAATTATGGATTTTTTTTTTTTGCAGTTTGGAACCGACGACAGGGAAGGGACTATAATTATGGATTTAAAGCATAATAAAACAACTTTAAAATAAAGATAAACTATATCTTAATTACATTATATAGTAATAATAATTAATAAATTTAAAAAAAATAGGTATATGGATACCGTTCTTTATATATTATCAGGTTTCAAGTGAGTCACTGTAATGGGTATGTTAAATTTGAATTATCTACTAAATATCCTAATCGCTCCGATTAAGATCTAAAGTTACCAAAAAATAACAAAAACGCCAAAAATGCAACATAAAAATTCAAAATTGAACTCGTTAGTACCAAATTCAAAATGTATACTGAAAAAATGTTTTATAACAACCTTAAACAATGTATTTTTAATTTTATTATAAAAAAGATAACTTAATCATCATATTATAATATTAAATATACTTTTCAATAATTTCTATCTTTATTATTAATTTTGCTGTAAATAATGTAAACTTAATATTATTTAAACTCAATGATTTATATAATTCACAAGATAAAAAATTCACTATTAATACACAAAATATTAAGTGACCGATTAAGTTACAATTTTAAAAAAGATAGTGCAAAGGACGCCTCCTTAAATCATTGACTGATTATATTGTGATTCAGTTAATGTACTGAAATATAATAATTAAAAACGTTGACATGTATATGTCTTATGGCTAGGGGTTATTCTGTTAATTGTGCGACACCGCGAATGTTACTAGTTAAGACGGTGATTGTTTATAGCAACCGGTAACTATGTAAAAATGTAAAAAATAATAAATATATTTACTGTATATTAATTTAATTTAACTACAGTTTAATCCTCTTCTCCTCGTATCTAATACTTAATCGACATCGACATTTTCATATAGGTATCAACTGTATTCAGTAGAAACAAGACATATACATGTACCGATATATCTGCATGTAGTGTAGATATAATATAGTTTTTTTTTTATGTAGAATAATAACTGCTGTTAAGACAAATATTTGGCGTATCAACGCTTCTGATAGTTCTGAATAAACACGAAAACATTAGATAATACATCCTATCAACGAATCTTCAAAAAAATAGGATGTAAATTATATAAAGTAAACCAAATTATAAAATAATATTATGTAATGAACTGCAAATATGGCAGGTGTGCAATCTTTGAATGTAGCGCTGTGAAAGATCGTAGCAGTGGAACTTGTATATGGTCAGCCAAGGGGAGAGAGGAATCGATGAGGGCATATTAATCTAAACAAGGTGAACTATGTATAACTATATGAGGTAGGTACTAGGTAATCTCGATATTGTTCACTCGTATTTTTTTAGTTAATTTTAATGAATTTACATTTTATATAGCATTTATTATATTAGATACCTTTTCAAGTTAAAACATGTTTTTTTTTTAACATAAAGAACACTGGACAACCTTTTTTTTTAATTTCATTATCAGTAATTGAATGTTAACATTTAGCAGCTGAATAAAATATTAAAAATCGTTGATACATACGCAGTGGTTACACATTTAAGTCCCCAGAGGCAAAATATATTTTCACCTCTAAAATAATAGAAATTATACTCTTTGTTATTATACCAACGCTGTAAGCCTTCAAAAAATAATCTGAGTAAATAATTTTAAGTATAGGTTTTTTAATATACATTCTATAATTGTTTATTATTTTAAAATAGTATTTCTAAAAGAATTAACTGCTGGTTATCTATATGTAAAGGGCTAAGAAAATTGCAATTTATTTTTGGAAAAAAATGAATAATTCAAAAAGTGAAACCCCTTTGCAAAAGAGACTAAGATTTTCACGAAAAATCTAATTTCCCAAATGGCCTACGAATTATGTACATATATATGTGTGTATATATATTATAATTTATATTCAGACACTAAGTATATAATATGTCACCACATCGGAATGTCTTTGAAAGTATAAATTGTGTACAGAGTAGGAATCTCTATAGGTAAATAATAAGTGTAATTTATATACAGGACTATTCATTCAACTGTTCGACAGGGCAGTATTCATTGATTATTGAACTGGAAGTGATAGAGTAATCTATTGGTTTCACTATTTTTATGCGTTTTACAATAGTGGTGTTTTTTTTAGAAATTTCGTTCGTTTTATACGTGTGCATTATGTATTAACCATTTTATTAACCATCATTGCCATTTTCGCTCTCGATTGAAGAATGGTTTTTAAATATATACAGCTTAAATTATCCAAAGGCTATCGCTATTCTATTATACATCTAAGTACCTATTGAGTATTACTATTATGGGTGCTCGGAATCTTTGTTTGACTATTTTTTAAAAAAAAAACATTGTGTTTGTAAAATACCTATATAAAATCTTGAATTATATTTTATTTTTCGCGAAAAAAACTACAATTGAGTATTATTAAACAAAATAAAGCATTTTGACATTGATCAATTTTATTTAAACAAATAAATTATGCATACATTTACTATTTATACTAAACTTATTAATTATAATATAACTATTTATTTTATTTTACAATAACGTGCAGTACCTATTATTTGGTACCAAGATGACCAAAAAACAATATACTTATTTATTTTTTAAATAAATCCAGTATGGCTTCTCTATCGATAATTTTCGAAGTAACATTTTCTATACCTACTAATGATTGCTAAATTGTTGAATCTATTTTATAACATACCTGACCTCAACCATGTTTATTTCATTGCTGAAAAACTGCGTTCACATGTAGACGAACTTATATGGAGAGTGAGTGTCACTTGCATAAGCTAAAAAGCTTATATATGTATTTTGATATATATCTTTAGAAAGTACTGAAGTCAAATCTTCAAAACTAAAATTGTTTTTGTCAGATTAAAAATGTATGTAGTTTTTCACAACACACATTTATGATTGAACTCTGATTGATTGACACTTTGATTGTACATCCCTTGACAATAAACAATTATCTTTAATATAGTATAATAATAACATCATAAGAATAACTTACAATATATATTAAATAAATCGATTATAAACTACAGTGACCAATTATTTGAGGGAGCTATTTTCTTGTTAGTACGTTTTGAAGGGGCTAAGTCAATTTCTGCATATATAGTTGCTATTAAATCAAAATAAAACTCGATGACCACCTATTAAATAATTTATGACAAATATTATACATACGTTTTAATAATTGTCTATAAGTATAACATAAAGTATGTATTAAACTTTTTGTTTTGGTCTAAAAAAGGATCGACCTATTTAAATTAGGTCGAATAGTGAATAATTGGCCTAAAAAGGAAGGGTTAGTTTTTAATCGAAAAGGGTTTTGCCCGCGTATACGTACAAATTATTCATTTATATGAATAATATATATATATATATATATGTATATATAAATAAAGGTTATAGTTGGGGTTTTGTTTATATTATAAGGTTTTTATATTTGGTATACCTATATATAAGTATTGAGTTTGGCTATTGAGTATTTGAGTATACTTGTTATACGGCTATACTGTTTAAACAGATTTTAATTTATCGAGTATATCTACGTGTGAATCGAATTCGATGTTCAGTTCTATAACATAATCATATAGACAGTCCAATATTATATATGTTATTAGCTTTGATTTGAATATCTTATTATTTGAGATGCACATAAAAGTACAGTGATCGATGATGCGAAATGGAATAGATTTTTTGAACGTTTGATATAATATCCTCAACACGTTCAAAGGATGTCCATCTTTTCCCTTTTTATATTTAGCACCGAATGTCACTCTCTCGTTTTCTCTGTACACACACGTCATAAATATATATTATATAAGGCGTGTGTAGTGTGTACCTAATAATATTTTGTGTATTTATCTTATATACTGCTATACGTGATGGAAAAACATTTCAAAGCAATCGGGTCTCTGGGGTGATTGATACGCGCAAACCACTCGAATATTATTATTATGTCCTTTTGACAAGTATAGATATGTTACGTGTACCTAAGTACCTTCTATACGTTTGAGTGGTCAATTATTATACGCATGTGTGTTTATTTACGATTTCATCATGTTTACTTTGTCCGTTCGGTGTGATCAGATACAATGAATAGTAATACGGAGGGACACAGCGTATAAATCTTTGTACTACAGTGTTGTATATATAAATAATATTATCGATTGGCATTGCAGTTCACAATATTATGACGATCAAATAATACTCAACTGGTCCTATATCAATATCTTAGACATTTTTGTTTCACTTATTAAAGTTAATATTATTTATTGTGTTATAAATAATTTATTATACTATTTATACTGCAACAATAAAATATGTTACGAGTGTCGATTACTTATTAGGTATAATGGTATATATTGTATAATAGACAGTTAATAACAATTAAATATAATAATAAGTTAATAACAGCAAACGTTAAATCAAACATTATGCTGAACTATTTAACTGTTTGCCCATATTAGAACAAAATAACATAATTGAAAAAAAAAGTTTAAACCAAGTTCTTGCATACAAACACACACATCGTTAAACCCACACAATTCTATATACGAGTCATGTACACTGGCTGTTACACTTGATGCGTTTACAAAACGAAAAGTTTTGTGCAGAATAATAATATTATTTACCTATTCACTAACTATAGTAGGTATTCTGTTTGATAACAATGTATTCGGAAAGGAATAAAAGACAAAAAAGTTTGATGTCTTAATATTTCATAGTATATAATAATAATAATAATAATAAATTGTATTTGCAGCCACTATAGTTTTGTTGTTTTCCATTTATCACGGTACATAATTTTGTTTTTTAGTAAATATATTTTTACGGTTACTGTATGCTTTGTAGGAAAATCGTAAAAATATAAATAAAACATAAAAAAACTAGAGAAGAATGTTTTTTGTCATCTAATTTGTATTTACTTCGTCAGACAACGTGTTAAAAATACAAGATAAAGTGAATTTAAAACAAACATTTTTAAAAGACATTTAGGAATAATAAATGACGATAAAAATTAGTTTAACTCCTTTTTTCTTTTTAAAGCGTGTGTAGGTACAATATCAGAATAACGATTAATAACGCTTTTTATTTTTTTTTTTTTTTGCTAATGATGGTATATTAAAGTGTCATTTAAAATAATTTAGGTAACCAGTATACTGCATCCAACGATTATTATCGATTGCGCAATATGCTAATATACGATATTCGAATCTCGTTGATATCATAAAATATGTCTTACTAGATATTTACAACATTTTTAAAATATAAAATATTTAAGTTCGAAATTTTATGGAAATTATGTTTGTAAGCGATATAATAATATATTTTATAATTCATATAATATAATACAGACATTAGACATATGTTCAAAACATTCACTAACTGTTAAGGCCTGCCAGTTCTTGTCAAAAGTTTTAGCAAATTAACTGTTTTGTATAAAATGTTTTATGAACCGTAATAAAGATATTTTATTCCTGTACAGCTTGTACAGCCAACAGACAAATATGTAAAATTATAAAATTCCTGCCTTTAAGGTTCTAACTAAACTGCCTATAAATCACATTTATTTCATGATAAAAATATATATATTGTTAATCAAATTGACGCAGTATAGATAATGCGTTTTACCAAACCTATGTTTTAATATCGTGTACTTTGTTAGTTTCCTACTGTCACTCGACAAATCGTGCAATTACAAAATCATTAAATATACATTAAATTGTTTTTAGGTGAAAACCAATTTCAACTAAACGTATAGTACGCCTAGTGTACACTAACCAATAGGCAATAGGTACAGACGTACAGTACATATATAATCCATTAATCCTATATTACTCTTTAATATAAAATATATCCAAGTATAACCCGCAGCGGGAATCGAATACGTTCGGTCTCGGATATATAGAAGACAAAAATCGCAATAGGATTTGGCTTGACGTTTCGGAAACGAGAAAAACCTCATTTCCATTTCATCAATTTTACTTTGATGTTTAATATTATGTACCTGTGTGGCTACAATAGTGTTGCTTTCATTTTTAACTGCACACGCTACCTATACCTATCATATAATATATGTATTATTTGACATGTATTGATGCCACTTTATATAAGGTCAAAATTCGGAAGAGGGAGATTAAAAGAGGATAAAGTCAAAAATATAGTTTAAAATCAGTTAATTTCATTAAATATAGATACATTAATTGAATTAATCAATACTATATAGGTTTAACAGGTAATATATAATTTATGTTAAGATAAATACAATTTTACAAGCAAAGAAAAAACTAATATTATAAATAATGTAATAACTGCCTGCATAATACTTTAAAATTCAATCATGGAACTTTTTTGACCAATAATATCTATAACACAAACAAGACATTGTACAATGTACATATTTATTAATTAATAATTGATCACCCGTAGTAAATAACAGCACTACAGTAAATATTATTACATCATAAACACGTTTTAACACTAACAGTCAGTTTAATTAAAATTGTTAAAAACAAACATTAATATTAATAATAATTGTATTTGTAAAAAGTTAAGTTATTTAATTATATAGATAATCATATTTTGATGACAGAAATATTTTATTCATAAAACTTGCCAGTAAGCTTATAAACCTGTAAAAATAATTGTGGGGTGCCTATAATAATGTACCTATGCTTGAGATTTTGAGAGAAGGGCATTAAGCTTCCTCTAATCGTATTGATGATGACCATCACTCCGGCAGTAGTATCAGCAGGTGACATCACACACATTTTGTCAAACTATACTACACAAACGTATTGAAAACGCGCTTAAACTTATTTTGAAAATATATTATGTATATAAACTAACACCGGAAACACCGAAATACTATTAAAATCTTGTATACAATTTGAATTATTTTGAATACATCCTATTCTCCATAATGCTCATTATATGAACGAATAAAAATTATTAAAAATATGTTTTTTTTTTCAATTATCATTACAATTATTCTCCCTATACATACACACGTAATTTATAATAATAATTTAAGTAAACACCTTGGAATACTATAAAAATCGTAAAATAATAATTGGGAGTATTTGTTTTTATTTTGACTGCACATGTCTCTGCCATAAAAAATAATAACTGTAATTTAAAACATTTTACATGATTTTTACTATCTACCCTAGACACCTTGTATTAGCTAAAAGTGCTCCGAACTTGTTGTAATATGTCTAATTATTTTTAGTAACTATAATAATTATGATAGGTAAATTAAAAATCAAAAAGGTTGAAATATAAACACAATTATTCTTAACATGAAAAAAAAACGAATATTAATAATAAGTATTTTTGAATTTTTAAAATTAGGGTAATTAAAATCGTTCACTTTAATATTCGTAGAATGATCTTTATTTTTATAATATATATTTTGTAAATTATAATTGCTCAAAGGAGGGAAAAATTGTTCAAAATATTTGCTATTACCCAATTGAAACCTTGAAATGACGTAATTCAACTTTAAAAATCAATAATAAGAAAGTATAAACGTATATTCCCAATTCGTTACTATAACAAGATTTACCTATATAGTCGTTTCAAAATATTCGAATCAAAAACTCATATTATACATTACAGTACAGTCAATTAATAAATTAATACAACGACATAGTCTAACCAATATTTTAGATTATGCCTATTTTACTTTATAGTAAAATAACTTTATAGTATTATTACTATACTTATCACATCGTAAATTCTTAAATATTAATAATAATAAAGTACCTATCATGGACCATGGTTATAATGATTTTTAAATTTATTTAAAAAAATGCATAATATCATATCATTTAAAATTTTATTGAATTTGTTCAAAATTATCCAAAGGAAGAGCTGAAGAAACGTTTCTCTAGCATGCACATATCAAAAACGAGTTTTTTCTTGGGAGGGGAAGTATAGGTAGGTACACCCTTTTGATTTACTTGTACATAATCATTAACAAAAAAAAGTAGGTACATATTATTTATTACTGGAACTTATATTTATTATTATTCAATGTTTTATGATTTTTCTTATTTAATATAGGTATGTATAAAAAATAATATATCAACAGATAATTAATATTTCATAAGCATTTATCCGATAAGGCAATAATACGAGAACTCATTTTTAACAATTCTTAATACTGTTGTGGACTATTAAATTACCTATACATTAATATTTTTTGTCGTTATTAGGTTGAATGAATGATTAACTCGTGATCGTAAATATATAATTATTTATTTAGACCAAATATAGGAATTTTATACCAATTAAAAAAAAATAGGTACATTATATAGTTGTAATAGTTACCTATAGTTACCTATATAGTATACTTCTCCTTGAGAATCGTTATCACTTTAATTTTTTTGACTGAGTGGCGAGTATTAATATTTTGAAAGTTTTATTGTGTATAGACAATGATAATTTAATTTATTGAGGAATGTTTTATATTTATACAATTAATTTATTTTAAATAATAACAAAATAATATAAATCGTTATTATATAATTGAATATTCTTCAATATCGTCAAAATTTAAACTTTAATATTATTTGAAAACAATGTATGTAGCTTAAAAAGCCCATGAGGTTAATTATTGTATAATATATTTTAATCTTTTAGTGTTAAAATGACAATTGTACTCGAAAAATAAAACAGAGCTAGCTTTTGAAGGTTGTGCAGAATATTTAGCCCGCCTCTATATTACTGCTACTGTTTGGAATAAATCACAATGCCCTGATAAAATTTTCATTTTTTTTTATTGCAATATAATATATATTTTTAGGAAATTCGATTTTAACCTTACCAAAGATTTCAATAATATTTCTCTCATTCGGAACTCAATTGTATTTATTTATTATTGAATTTATGTATATCTATATAATATGTATTATGTATAAATCATATTATCATTCATATCGAATATTTATTATTATGTAATAACACATATGAATAAATGTTTATAAATTACTGTAATTTAATGTATATACTTAAATGTTTGAAATTTCTGGTCAAGGCTTTTGGACCGTACATCACGTAGTGCAGTATATTATATAGATATTTCTATTGTGTTTTATTTTAGATTCTATGCGCAACTAGGGTCACTTCTCAAAATATTTCCCATCAGTTTTCATGAAAATCGTGAATTCTGTTGAAAAAATATAATAGAAAGCATCATTTTTTATGATTCGAATGAAAATTGTAATACCATTGGGATTTGAGTAAAACAAACATTGTTTTCGATTTCTGCTATTTTTTATTTATTATTTTTTTTTAAATCGTTTTAAATATATAATGTAATTTTATTTTGAACAATATAACGTAACATAATATTATTACTACTGTTACATTTATTTTGTATTAGATACTATTATAAAACAAAACAACAATAATATATGTTATTTAGATATATTGAATATTTTATATCTTACCCTCGAAGGGGACATTGTGCTACTGGCTTGACAATTCTAAAGACCATTCGAATTTCTATTGCCAGAAAACTTCCAAGTGAGTAATTTCAGTTGGTAAATTTACCTTATTATCGAGGCTGTATTAAAATCCAATTCGTATGCACAAGGCAAATATAGGGTACGATGACGATACTAAATTTCCGATAAGAAATTCATATTCATAAAGTATAGGAATCATAGAATTACCTACATCCTCTGGCTGTACATGACTGTGTATATGATTTGTTATAAAGTATTTTAAAGCATGTTTTAAATTGTATATTTTTAATATTGATAAAAAAAATAAATGTTATGTTAGATTTATGATTCCAAAAATCGTTACCCCAAAAATATACATAGTATAACTACATAATTAAATACAATAATAAAAATGTTAGAAAATAAATAACTACTTTGCTACACTCAGTATTGAATCACCGTAATATATGAAAACATGCAATGTGCATAATGCTATTGTGTATATAAATTATAATAAAATACATTTAAAGTTTTAAGTGCTCATGAATAATATGTTCTAATTACAAGAAAATAACTTCGTTGTACGAATTCTTTGTTTGAATGTCAAATGTATACATAAAATTAATATTGTTTATATTATTAAAAAACTGAGTTATATTTCATTCAAATATTTTGTTTAATAAATATAAATTATAGGACAAGAATATATCTTAAACACAATAATTTGAACTTATTATTCTCATAAGACACAAATATCCACTGAAGCATTAGTTAAGTACTAATTATATTATACAAATTTGGTTGATGTATATAATTAGTTATACAATTGATAAGGTACATTGTAAAGTTGAACTGAGGGCATTTTACTCTTAGGATGAATTTTATTAGAACAGATTTATTTTAATTTATCTTGATTTCAAATTTATTAAACCAATTGGAATAATTATTGGTAGCTTTCAAAAATACTAAATTCAAAATTCTTATTAGTTATTTACAGCTTTACAGGCATGTTTTTAATAAGCAAACGTAATAGATAATAGTAAATAATACGAGTGATAAAGATGTTACCTATATATTGAATGAAAAGATTGATTAGTTTCCATTGTTATAAAAGCTAGCAAAATCTATTTATCTTCTAGAAAACTATGTTTTAATACATTATAAAGTATAAATAAATAGGTCAAATCAAGATTGTCTTTATAACTACCTACTTCTGTTAATTTCGACAACGATATATGGTATACACATATACAATATTATGATTCTTCTCTAGTCCTGTTTTATTATTATTTTTAATTTTTTATATTGGTAAAAAATATTTTACTTAAATTACTAACAATATTTAATATTCTGAAAATACAAAAATACTGCACTGGCAAGCAACAAATTTCAATGATATAGGTCGCGGTACGCAATACAACCAAATTTTGTACGCGTACAAAAAAAAAATAATTTGAATTATATCACTTTTCTATTAAAATATAATTACATATAGGTACTTGTAGAAAATCAATTTTACCAAATTCCATACATTTTGCAGTTAATCACAAGTTATATATTGATAAAAATAAATTTCAATAACGATATGCTCAAAGAACCTTTTATTTGTACAATATTTTATCAATACATACAGACTATATAATTATTTATATGTAATGTGTATAATGTATATAGTACACCTTTGAAAATAACGTGATCAAAGTCTTCTGACAAGTAAATAAACACATATAATTGTAAAATACTAAAACCAATTACATTTTCACCACCACTTTGAATCTTAAATTGAGTTGCGCTTGTTTATCTTATTCTGTTCAAGAATATAATATGTAAGGTGATATATTATTTAAAATATATTTGCACGAGATTATTTTGAAGTCATGGAATTTATAAGTATGCTCATTAACAAAGAATAAGAGTAAATTATGATAATCTTTATAGATTTATTATGGTCTATATTTTCTAGAGACTATAAGGTAGTAAAGAACATCAGTACCTAATGTAAAAATATCCAGTTTAACAGTTTAAAAATAGGTACATTACTGGAATATTACCCTGAGTTTTGCTATTAGTACTGTAATATTGTCATCTACTGTCTTTTTATTTTCTCTATGTATTGTTTTAATCATATTATGTAAATGAACTAAACACACATAATAATATAACTTAATATAATAATTGAAATAAAATAATTAATTTTCTTATACTTACATATTAGAGCATATTTTACAAAACAATTGGTCATAATATTTTACTTAAAAAAAGTATGTGTCACATGATTTTTCGCAAATTTGGCACCACCTAGTGTCACCAATCATTAACATGGTTTTAAAATAATTATGTTGTATAAAATTTATTTGATTATGTTCATGTGTTGTCAACTTAACATGTAAAAATTATAAAATTATAATGTTATTAATTACACAGGTCTACAAAGATTTTACTGTTTAAAATTTAATAACTGATTTAAATGTATTTTTTGACACTGATTTCAAAAATATTACAATTTTTTGTCTATCACGTAAAGTTCTAAAGTTATTCCATTATTACCAATTAACATTATGCACAAATAGCCTACGGTTAGGTAGGTTATGCTTCAGAGCCTTTAGCTTCGAGACCTCGTAATAAAAACTTATTAGCACCATATGTATGTTACTTGGTCAACAACATAGGTATACAAAATTTCCGTGTTACATTTGTGAGTGGGATAGTCGAGCGCGTGACAAACATTGGACTTAAAGACAGTGGCCTTTAAGAAATAATCTAATCGTAGGAGATAAAAATATATTACGAAGTAATTTAGTCGACCCCAAAAATATTTTATTACCACCGTTACACATAAAACTGGGTCTAATGAAACATTTGTAAAAGCATTAGATAAAATAAAAATTGTTTTCAAATTTATGCAACAAATTTCCACAACTTTCCGAAGCTGAGCTCAAAGAAGGTATTTTTGTAGGCCCACAAACAAGAACATTATGCAAAGACAATGCATTTTTAAATTTGATGACAACTATTGAAAAAAAATGATTGGATTTCATTTAAAGAAGTAATTATTATAGTTAATACTTCCTTGCATAAGTATTATGAGTTTTATTGTCTTCTATATAACTTATAAGTTATAGGATTATTTTTGAATATAATATAATCATTGCGCCATTATGAACTACTTAAGTATTATCATCGTTATCCAGATCTTAATAGTTAATATATATGTATACAAATATATTTAATGTTATATTATTATTACAGGATAAGATTTATTACAAAATAGTAGTTTCAATATGTTTTCATATAATAATATTATGCTCTACACAGAATAATATTGATAAAATGTATCCTAATTTTCTTAACTATCATTTTAAATCATAATATAACTTAAACTGGGTGCATGAATTTTTATTAGTTCGTAATGATCTAATCGATCTATAGAAATAGTTTTGTTTGAAAAAATTGTTATCTAAAAGAGAAAAAGAAAATGATGACCTTCGCCTGACCGGATGGAGTTTATCGCTGTTTTATTCCAATTAAATATTTAACATAATATTTTAATGGTATGGTCGTCGGTCGATAGTTATTATTTTTTTAAATAAAATTTTAAACAAACAAAATTATATACCAAATAGTTTTAGATAAAACGACGTTCAGTATATTACAATGCATAGTAGAAAATGATATAGTTATTTTTATTGACATTTTAAACTATGAGCAATGACTATAATTTTATTATTATAAGAGGATATTGAACGGATATGATATGTATAATTATGCTTACGTATATTTTATTTATTAACTGTACTGCATGTAATTTTTAGAATTATTATTTGACGCTCGGACAATGGAAGGGAAAAAAAATACAGTATTTAATATCTATATTGCTATTTAGTCATTTTAAAGTCAACATTTTAAATTGCAGTATATGAAAACCTTCAGTACCGCATATTGAAATAAACTATATTATTATTATTAACTATATTTCAAGATTTTAATTGAAACTTATGAAGTTATATTTATCCTAAAAGTGATAAGCTATGTGAAAAAAATAACGAATATTTTCAAAACGAACAATACATAATATTTGTAATCATTGTGTTAAGAAAATACGGCAACTATTTAATTATTTTTTAATGGATCTCGACTCACAAAGTATACCAGACAAATGAAATTGAAAATGTTGATTATAACGTACAACTGATATATTGCGGGACATAATATTTTAAATTAAAAAGAAAATGTATAACAATATTTTATAATTATTATGTAATATATATAATATTATATTCTACCTTGAAATTTGTCAAACAATACACCATAAACGTTTTGTTAGGAACTTACAAAAAAAAAACGAAACGAAACGAAAAAAAAGTATCTATCGTTATAAAATATTATAATAACGTGACCTAAACGTTTAAGAAAATTATTTTTATTTTTCAGATATAGCTATAGACTGTATATAGTGCTGTACGGTCACATTTTTATATTATTGTGGAAATCATAATTATCAATTATTATAATATAATTAAATAAAGTTGTGTATTTGCTACAAACGGATTTCCCTTTAACTCTTGTAATATTTGTAAGTAGTTAAGTATAGTTTTATTTTAGAAATTTACTTTTAGTACCTACTTCTAGTCTTATCGATACTAAGTTCTTATCTATTTAATTATACCTAAATATATGATCATACGATTGCGAATGGCATGATTGTGAACGGACCTTTTCCCGTAGGTGACACAATATTGCAAACGCTTTTATTTTTCATTATTTGTGTTACCAGATATTTTGATGCTGGTCAATCATTGTATTTATATAATAAATAAATATAATATTATTTATTAAAAATTTTATTTTATTTTCAAATAATTAATTCATATTAGGTTAATAATGGTTTTCTACTATTACGCTAGCCGCTAGGCAATAACATAGATATGGCGTAGATTGGTACCAAAATATTTTGTAATTTATTATTTATTTATTTTTTTTTGTTTGTAACATATTATATATTATATGTAACAGTATTATTAACATTCATGCCAAGAAAAAATGTTTAATTAAAACACTTATTTTGTATCATTGTATTTTAGTTTGTAACGTAGTTTTAATGTAATAGTATTTTTAACATCAAATAGTTATTATTTAAAAAAAAAAAAATGTTAAAATTAAATCCCAAAATAAAATAAAATTCAGTAATTTATTCATGTTTAGAAAAATATAACATAAAATATAAATATATTTTTGGCATAGTAGCATAAAAAATGTTAATAAATCCTAATCGTTAGTTTTTCCGTTAAAATAATTTTTGGACATGACGTGACATCCGTTTACAATCGTGTTATAAAAAAGGTACAACATTCGCAATTGTATATATTGCACCCTTTTAACATATTTTTGATCTTTTTGCACTTAATATAAAATCTCGTATTTTTAAAATATATCTACTTTGTATTTATACAATATGTTATTATTGTTACAATTATAACAATATGCTAATTTATAGGCATCACATATTTTGTATTTTTTTTTATAATACTTACACAATACTCAAAATACTCAAATTCCATATATTATATATTAGGTACTATATCTTGTATGATCATTTGCTGATGTTAACTTTTTTTTGAATAAAATGTGATTTTATTTCGTTTTATATGCGTATTACAAAAAAAAAAAAAATCATGCCCAATAATGTCGGTTGAAAAAAATTAACTAGGTCGTTGTACACAATCTCGTTAACTGACCGCGTCGGACACGGACGCGTTAGGCGCAGTCAAATTTTACTGTGAATAAATTTTAGCAAAAACATTTTGTGCCGTGACCAGGATTCGAACCTGGGTTATTGCGGCCACAACGCAAGGTCCTAACCACTAGACGATCACGGCCTATAAGATACCTATAAAATATAGGCTATATAAAATATTGATAACTATTGATGATTAGTACCTATACACAAATGTACTTTACTATTATCGTGATTTAAAAATAATTTTAATATTGTAATAGGCTGAATGTCGATAAAATATAAAACTATAACATAATGTAGCAGTCAACACATGAAAAACACGGGTTGAGTCGGATACTGATAACTTAATGGAGAAAACGTTTTTATTTATAGATAGGAATAATTGGTACCTAAGTTAATATAATATAAATATATACGCCTGGTTAATTTTACTTAAATAACGTGAAATCGTATAAGTATAACTATACAAAAAAAATAAAATGTTTTTCAATTTTACTAATAATAAAAATATTCATTTTTTCGAGTAATTGACTTTTTGATTTTTACAATCTTATAAGGTTTGAAATGAATTCGAACAAACGTAATTTAAAATGGTAAAATCAATGGCGAAAATAGTCCAGATTATTTAGAACCACCCAAACCTCTGCCAAGTCCTTCCAATAAAGTTTCGTCACGTCCGTACTTCTAATTATAAGTACTTATTAGTTATTTTAACTTACAAAGTTACAACATATATTAAGTATATTATATACTTATGTCCTACAAATAACATTTTTCTATATTTTCGTGAAAAAATTTTAAATGATTCAGTTTTTATCAATGTATAAATTATAGGTCAATAGATTGATAGAATTATAATAATTACTCATTAGTTATTACAAATATCGAATATAATATTTATACTTACCTAATTATTACAACCTGTAGGCTGTAGGTAATTTATGATTATAATATTACAAACTAGCTATTGTAAATAAACCAACCGTTTAATAATGTACCTTTATAGGTAGACGATTTATTTTATAAAATTGCTAAATATTCTCTCTCTCAGTATCAATCACGAATGACTGTATACATAGGTGTCAGTAGGAATTTGTCAAGGGGGGAAATATATATTAATTTTTGTTTCATTATTTGATTAATGTTAAAGGTCTGTTTGTGACGTGTTTTCTCTGTTATGGGTAGCCTACCCAGGGTAGGAATGTAAAAATTAAATTACTAATTATGTGTAGGTATAGTTAGAACTTAATCTTATAGCATTAATTTTAATTAATTAATGTGCAATTTTAAATAAACAAAAGCATTTTTCTTTAATAAATATAATATCACCATTGGCTTAACAATTTTAGTTTGCTTGTAAAATTAAATGTTTCTAGCTTCTAAAAAATAAGTAAGGAATTACCAAACCATTAAAAATAACATAGGTACTTATTTTAGATTCTGAACGAGGTGATGAATGTATTGATTTTATAACGATGTGTGTTCTTTTTGTTTGTTTGTTTTTGTGTCTGTGGTAAAGCATAACTTGTCGAAATAATGCTGTAATTTCAAACTTCAGGGGTGGTTGTCGATGACAAAGTGAATATCCTTGGTGCATTATAGAGGTCAAAAGTAAACATTTTCCGACAGTTTAAAAAAAAATCGATTTTCATATGGTTGTAACCTAAAAACTTATCACTGTGAATACTTGAAAATTTCTCCAAATGTTTATATATGTGTTATCTATGTACAGCTAAGTTTTCAAAATATTTTTTAAGCTATATTTATAGGCAACTGAAATTTTCGATTTTTCTGAGAATTTTTTTTTGAAGTGTTGATAAAATCCTAATAAAACCTATGTCTAAAAAAACTTGAAAATTTAATACAAGGTTCGTTATGAGTTGTTCTTATCGTAGTTAAAAAAATCAAAAATCGTTAGTCATAATTCTTTTTATAATTTGTAAAGCGATTATAGTTCAAATTTTTACGATATATGTCGAAATCGCCAAAATTTGCAAGTAATTTTTGTAGTTGAAAAATCATAAAAATATAAGTCGTAGATACTTGAACATTTTACCAGTTATTTAGATTGGTATTTTCTTTACATGATTTAATTTTCAAAATATTTTGACTTTTTTTGAGCTATTTATAAACAACTGAAATGTTCAATTTTTCTGAAAAATTTTTTTTGAAGTGTGGATAAAAATTTGGCTAAATGAGATTAAAGACGAAACATGGGTACTTAAGATTAAACTTCGTATTATCGTTTTACTTTACACAACTTAGGGTTCTCGGAAAAAAAATAATATTCAAATATGAACTATTATTTTGGTACAAATAATTATAAATAATAAAATTGAATAACAGTTCCACTCTGCGTGGTAGTAGACAAAGTCATTTATAATTTGTTCTATTAATTTCAGAAATATTTATTTGGTGATATTTTATATTACATGATGATTATGAATATTGACCAAGAAAAAAGCTTTAAAATGTATCCATAGTTAATATTCTTACTTATTTATAAGTACTGTTAAACTTTGCATAGGTATATGTATATATTGTATAAAACTTTAGCTTTTAGAATTTTATTGTAATATATATATATATTAATAATTAATTATGGATGCATATATTATAGCTATTAGATAATATATTATATATACATTTATTTTGATAGATTATTGGAGATATTTTGTTGTAAATTATGCGTGGCTTAAAGATAAGCAAAAAATATAGGTGCATAATCACTTGCCATTGGTGGTAATAAAAAAAAAATTGCTTGATCAAAGTACTATACTAATAAATTACTAATAAATTCGCCTGTTTTATTTTATACACTATCCTAATTCCTAAGTAAGTTTTGCCGATTTTAAAGACCAGCTGATAATGTTACATTATACAAAGGTATATAAATATTTTTTTATTACTAGTGTTTTTAAGTTGATTATCAGGGAAAAATAATATTATAAAACTATAATGAGTATATGTATAATATAATATAATATGATTGATTTGAATATTCAATGCTGATAATTTTATTTTATATTATAACTATAATTTTTAACAATGATCATTTTTAAAACTTTTATCAATCACGTGAACATATTTTATCGTAGTTGTTGTTGCCCAACGCTGAACATATGTTTAATATTCTACATAATTAACATTTAAAATAATGATTATAATAACAATAATTAGATATGCTTCTGCGAAATACTATACAAAATAATCTAATAATTAAATATCACAGTGATAAACATTAATGTGAAAAGTTATGATATTTTGAACTCAACTAAATAATTAGGTACACTTTGATTCGTCTGTAAGTAGGTTTACTATAATGATAACGTTCTAACTTTCCACAGCATGTTACATGTATCTACTTAAAATATAACACAAAAAATAATCACCAACAACATATTAAGTACCTACCTACCTATATTATAATATTAATTATGTTAATATTGCATAGTACACTTATAATTATTAGAGATTAAATTACTTATATTTTAAAAATATAGGTACGAGTAGTTAGTTATTATTTTTAAAAATTCAAATAAAAAGGTTAGGTACCGCTCTATTATATATTAGATGTTATATTTAATATTAATATATAGTTATATACAAAGAGATATTATTGTAATGAGTGTGTTAATTTTGAAATTTTGAACTCAATGATTTATAATAATAGTTGTAATTTGTATATGAAAAACGATAATGAGCGGGGATATAGGTTGACGTACATAAAAAACAGATATTATCATTGTAAAATACATTCATGACTCCGATCACAATCTTAAAGAAACCGTTTTGAAAGCAATATACCTAATAAAATAAAGTAAATCCCCTGTTTATTTCTATTGTTAATAGATAGTTAATGTGACTTGTAATAAATTAAATTGTTTAGTGTATATAGGTACATATTATTATTAAGAAGAATAAAAAAAAAAAATGAAAATATATACACTATAACAATTTTTCGACAAAATCAATTTTGTTTTTTTAAATATTCGTTATTAACTTTTCAATGTTCTTTATTTATTATTCTTTATATTGATGAATCTTTAATTTGAAACTTTAAAACCTTGAAATAGCTTTTATCGACGAAATTAAATGTAGAAATAAAAGTTGAACTGAAGAAAACTTTTAAAGAAATAATTGAAATCTATTTACTTAAATGTTATATCACTTTATTAGTTTGGTCTGTATGGTGAGTTTGGACTTGAGTACAAAGTTATGTTTATTTTCAGTCTCTATTTGCATACCATTAATTTGAAACATAAGTTACACTGCAACGCTATATTTAACATAATATTTGAGGCGGTCATGTAACATATTTCAAGTGTATATTATATCTGTATTCTATTTCTGTATAATGTATTTATTCAAAACTATATAAATAAACATAACTTATTAGTAAAAAAAAAATGATAAGCCAGTTAATGTTAGCCATGGATATAAACATTATAGCAATTCTAAGTTCAACAGTAAATTTCATGATGAGCCACCGCCTTTAGATCATTGGGAGACAACGTCAGAAAACGTCTGCATATGTGGCCAAATATTGAAATACTTATATAAATAATCTATGTGTAACATTGAACTCACAAAACTTATAATATTATTAATATTGACCAAGTTTTAACATTTCTGAATATATACTTGAACTATTGGTGACGAAGTTTATTTGAACATCCGACTAGTCAACTTTTTAACATTTTTATGCTATTTTATTTTTAATTCAAATATTAATATGAAAATTTTTATTTTAAAGGATTTAGATTAAACTTTTTAAAAAAGAATAATTTTTTGAAGTTAACTTAGTTAAATTAATGACAAATTAAAATTTATTTACAAAAGTTATATAAGATTTCTATAGTTGTTTTTACAATACTTTTGTCATACGATATTTGATAAGTAATAGGTACTTATAACTATTCTGAGTAATCAGCGAATGTCGAATCCCCTTAAAGTGTAAACGTTAAAATAATAATAATTGATAATTGATAATTTACAATTTAGAAAAATGAAATTTGAAAACCATTACACGCTTTTCTCTCGAGATCGTATAATTAAATGAGAAATTAGATACTGCAATTAGAATTTAGAATATACAGCTAGGCATAGTATCATCTATAACGACGGTTAGGGGACCATTAAAAATGTGTCGTTATAACCAAATTTGATTTTTTTAAATTATCTACGTAGATATTCTACTGTAGTACTATTACAACACATTTCTTAACTATAAAAGTTCACTATTATAATTTTAATTTGAACATATTTTTATAAATATATCATTAATAATTAATATAATATATTATATAATAATTATAATTATATATAAACTCAAATAAGCATACCTTTCTAAAGTTTTTTATTATTTTATTTAAATTTAGTATAGATGCACTAAAATATCATAACAGAATTCGTGATAATAAATAATATAACTCATAAACCATAATATTACAAATACTTCTATCATATTGATAGCTTAGAACGCTTAGGGCCGTTTCACATGGACGTGTAGCTTACACGCGCGTTTGTAGTATTCATTAGGGTTAGACTAGGGTAGTGACGTCAGTTAAAACTTAACGTCCTTTCTTTCAACGCTCGTGTGACCCCAGCCTAAGTTCATACGCGCCGGCCACACCGGCGAGGGAAACGCGCCATGTCGCATCGTCGGAGTAGCGTGTATGAAATTAATCAATTAAACTGAAAACGCGCGAGTGCGATACGCGTCCATGTGAAACGGGCCTATAGGTCCTTACGACATTATTATGGATGGTACCGACCGTATTTGATACTTAACAATTGAATTGACCCCAAGTACAGGTATAGTCAATACTCAATAGTTTATCTTTTAAAAGTACCTTTGAATAGGCTCTATTTTTTCAAAAATATATTGGTTACCAAAATATTACGGTGAAACCCGAAAGCGTAAATCAATCTTTTTTTCGATAACTCAAAAGCGCAAAATGAATTTGTACTTTTGTACCTTGGTAGTGGGATAAAAGCTCAAAAATAAATTGTATTACCTACTTGATACAATATTTTACTGACCTAACGTCAACGCTCGACGCTTTCCATGTACGTACGCGTGGCCTTACCCGTTCCACGACAGATTGCAGCAACGCATCGCGACGGTTATTGCATTTATTTAATTAATTTAAAATAATACTCAAAATTAAGTTTTTTATTTTTTACCGATTTTTTGAAATAATTTTAATATCACTGTTAATGCTTAATTCAATATTAATAATAACTACGATTTTAATTAAATACACTTTTTTTTATAAAATTGATTTGCGCTTATGGGTTATTAAAAAGGTAAATTTTTTTTGCGCTTATGGGCTACAGCCAAATATTATTATTTAAAGTTAGACGTTCTTTTTTAGAGTAAGTAGTTGACGTCAGTCACACTTCAGATAATCGAATAAGTGTATATGAATCTTAATTTTTACACAATATGGTTCACTGTATAGTGTATAACTACACTTAATATTTTGTGGTTAAATTGAAAATTATATACAATAATGTATTATAAATTTTTTTTTCACTTAAAATTATTCTATAGTAAAAACTGTAAAAAAAAATTCACAAGAATGAAAAAAAAAAGGAAATCTGAACAATTAAAAAACAAACATTAAACTGAACGAATTGTAAATATACATAAACATATGTGTATACAATATTTCTACTCAATTTTTTTTACTTTTTGTAACTACCTGGCACCTGCTACTACTCGTTTAAATCATTTAAACATGTAAATACATTTTTAAAGGACTTGCTTTTACATTATATTACTAAAATAAATACCTATATCATAATATATTTGTAGAAAAACAAATTAGTTATAAAAATAAAAATATTATATTAAATTATTCTTTGTAACTTATATTTATTTGGTAATATTACCATTGTCTCGAATTCCTTTCCGATAGAGTTTTATTATTTTGGAGCTCTTCATAATAATAAATAAAATATCAGCTTGAATAATATTTAGTATACCTTGGTACGTCTTAAAAAGTTGAATCCATTTAGACAAGGTATAAATAAAATTGATTAAGAGTTTAATAATTCGAAATGGAGAGATTAACACGAGTCAGACTAATTGAGTACAATAATTGTACAAACTACAAGTGCGATTAACGTCGTTAATGGAAATGCGTATAAAGTATCTTATTTAACAGGTTTTGGAAGCCAATTCAAATACATATTTTTTGAGAGTCAACTCAACGGTCGATTTTGTATTCACCCAAAATTAGAAGCCATTTCAATGGTCGTCTAGTTCATTACCTACTACATTCTTGGTCTGATAAACCATTATCCTATCTAATTGTTCTTATAGAACTACATTACATTTGGAATTTGGGACAATTCACGAATAAATCGTTGTCACATAGGAATTCGGGTGTTGTAAGTGTTTGAGGTGTAGAAGCATAATGTATTATGATGTTGATTATAATAACAATGTGCAGTAACAATAAAAAAAAATCGTCAAAACCAGAAAAAAAAAGTAAAAACAAGTTTTTCTGACAGAAACCCAGCACCGCACGGCCCTCTTCGTACAATAATGAAACTCCACTATATTATTATACAGATACGATCAGTAGGTACGTATAAGTGTATTATACATGCTATACGCATGTGACGTGTATATACCAAACACACACCGAACATCACTTCAAAGGTTTTATATCGTGTGGCTCAACCGAGATTTTAGGGTCGTCCGTGAGTGAATAATAAATAAATGATAATATATAATTCCATTAGGTTCCCATGGGGCTGTTGCAGCAGGTGGTGCTATTGACGTCATATTGCCGAAGTCAGTATACACATTCGAGATGATTTATTGACAGTCAATATTGTTTCTCTGTAGGACGTAGGTATATCGAGTTCGGTTTTTTTTTTATTTTCTAACGCTACTTTTTGTAATTGTATTTTTTGTAAAATCGGTTCCTCGTTTGCTTTTTTTTTCAAAAGTAATTCTTTATATCTTAGTTTTTTTTTTCAGTCTTTGATGTTTGAGTGAAATGTAATTTTCCAAAAATTTAAATATATATATACGTAAAATATAGCTAGCTACCTCCGCAACGAACAGCGGCGTCCTACCGAGAAAGTTATTACAAAAATTTAACGCTGTTAAATATCCATCGATCAATCTGTGCCCTACAATACAGAAAATGTGTAATAAATTATCGTTTTCCTTTTTTGAATGTGTAAAATGTACAATGTACATTTTTTGACACCATCTGAATTGTTATATAAGTAATTAAACTAGGAGTGTTGAAAACCGAGCTGGGTCAATTTTTATTTTTTAGCGAGATATATATTTTATAATTTTCTTTTTAATAGATTTTAAAGACATCTTCAATATAATTTCCAATTTCTCATATTGTTCACAAGACTAGATAACTAAATATAATTTAATCAAATTTCAATTGTTTCCAATAGTATATGTGAACTTAGGTTGGTTGGACTTGAGGTCCAAAATACCAATGATGAATTTTTACTTTTGCTTTTGTCTAGGCGTTACGTAAATAATTTTACAATTTATAGTGAATAATAAAATTATCGTAAAAATAAAATAAAATATATATTAAGTGAATTTAAAGTATAAAATTTTCACTGCATACCTACTAACGAGTTGTATCCTAAAAGTAACTACAAAATTTATAACTTATAAGATCTTATTCTAATTATGTCCAAGGCTTGTATGTTAATTGTTTATAAAAAAATCTCGCAATTCGGAACAGATCTTATTTGTAATTATCTTTGAAACGCAGCAACTACGCGGTCGTATGCAGACAGTAGTCACAAGTCACGTCATATTGCAAAGAATACGTTTATTATAAATTAATTTATTAGTGCAATAGTGCTTAATAAGTTATAATAGGTACTTTATAAAATATAAGTTATATTAACGTATTATGTAAAATAAAAAAGACTGGTTTTAATAATAATTATTTAATATTCATCGATTCAACAAGATATTAAATTATATGCATATTTTTTTAAATCTTTTAGATAAATTACAATTCCTTGTACATTTTTAACCCCTTGATTACTTTGTAATTAATTATTATTAATTTGTACATCTTTGTTACATTTTTTGTTCTCTCCTAGCGGACGTTCCGGTCCAAGAGTACCAGGGCCACATACCTACTAACCGGTCCGTGTACCGATTGTCTCTGAAAGCGGTTTTGATATAACTACTACGCTATACTCAGAATATTATTTTTAATATGAAAGAGGCTGAGCACACACTTGTTCTTATAATTTCCTGGTAATAAAAATCCTATTATTAAAGTAAAAATTTCGATTTTACATAAAAATTTCCTGGGCTATTTTTCAAATTGTAAAATTTATTTTACGATGAAGATCAGGAAAAAAAGTAATAATTAATATTTGAAAATCAATCACATTTGATTAGTGAAATAATAAATTATAGCTAGAAATGTAGATACGCAGGTATTGTGGACCTCTGTTACGTACATTTTAAATACATAAATACATTACGATGTTCCAAAACAAGTTATACGAGTAGTTATATTATACTAATAACATTTAATTTTCTTCCTACTTAGAATAATTGTGTATTCGTCATGAATTAATATGTATTACGGTAGCATTCATCATTGGTTCATTGACCAACATAATTATTACATAATAATGTAATATTACTAAGTAAAAAATAAACTCTATAATACAGTACTATAATAGTATAATATGTAGTATGCACTGGCGTAACATCAAAATTTGGGCCCGGGAGCGAAATTTTCAACAGCCTCTTTTCAGCCAGACATTTTATTGTGGGGTATGAGAGGAGGCGTATTCATCTTACTAAAATTATTTTATACATTTTTTAAAAATATTATAGCATATTTTACTAATTCAAAATTGTATAATAATTTTTAAATATTAAAAAAAAAATGGTTTAATAGTTTATTATGAATTATTATTTTTTAAATAAAAACAGTTTATAACTCCCTGAGCAAACGGGCCCGGGTGCACTTTTACCGTCTGATCTCAATTAGTTACGCCACTAGTAGTACTTAAACAATATAAGTATGTACATATTATATTCCATTTATGGATATACATAAAATGGAATACATAAATACTAATCAAAATTAATTAATGCCGTGTAGATCTGTTCTTGTATTTTGGAAACTGTTTTAAAAGGGGAATTGTAATTTGGCCCTCAGTTATTACAATAGCTGTGTCTTAATAATCCACCCTTTGAAATCAAATGCCTCAAGCAAGCGTACAACCTTTTCAAAATATATAATCTCAGTAGGTAACCTGCCTCGGGACCTATACGATTAATATATCCCTCTTGTGCGCCACTGATATCATATTTTTAATTTGAAACATAATGACTGTGCATGAATCTGGATTTTTGTTTTTGGATTTTTTTCACTTGAGTCAATAATTATTAAAATGGCAATAACATTATTTTCAATGTGTATGCTTATAAAATTTAAACGGTTGATAAAAATAATAATAAATTATTATAATTTAACTTTATCACATTCATATATTCATCAAACGTGTTCACATAATATACTTATAAAATTTACTAGTAAAAATTGTTCTCATTTAAAGTCAATAAAAAAAAGAACCCGTCCGATTTATGTAAGGGGTCGCTAGACTCGGTTGTAGGAAGAACTAAAGGTTTAAACTCAGTCTTTGTATACATGTAGTTATAAATTGTTTATTATAGAATATATAATATACTTATTTCTATTATTTCTATAAGTATTGTATATTGTATATACCTAACTATAAGAACTTATCGTAACTTGTAATCGCACATGTTGTCTACATGACTACATCTCACAAAACGCAAAAATACTAAATTATTTATTTAGAATAATCAAATTTATCCTATTGTTTTTATTATTAGAATTTAATCCGTTATTAAATACTTAAATATAAAAATATTATTATTATTTAGGTGGTAGACTTTTTTTTTGATATTTGTTAGTAGGCGTAGCGATGAATGTACCTATTGATTTTTATCATTTAAGACAATGATACATCCTCATGTGGGATCTCCGTCTTACAAATGTACATTACAAATTTTTGTTCTGTAGAACCAATTTTGTGTGCTAAGCTTAAATATTAAAGGTAAATGATCTGTTACAGTGATTTTTAACTTTTTTTAGATCGCGCTGATCGCGGATCCTTGATGAAATTTTTTTAGATATCACGCACCCCCTCTACTAATTTTTTTTATACCCTTTTTTTACATCTCATGTTATCATAATCAGAATTGTAATAATTATTTTATTTTTCAAATTACATCATTAGACGTAATAAAACATTCACATTTATAATTATATCTTAGGTACGTATTACGTATTGATGTATGTTATATGTTAAGGCTACCGCGGGCCCCGGATTTGAGTATCGCAGACCTCCAAGGGGCCGCGAACTATACAGGTTAAGAACCGCTGTTTTATTACGAGTACATCTAACTTAAATATAAGATCATAATTTGTCTTCTCTCGTCGGTTTTTACGATACTTTAATTTTTAAATGAATTATGAGTACCTAATGTATATAATTAATATTTAAACATTCTTATTATTCAATTTTTACTGATTATTAATAATAACTATACGGGGGACTTTAGTCTTTCGCCATCTTTTAAATTCATCATTATAGTATTTTGACGTTTAGATTGTTTAGAGTAATAAATACGGTATTACAAGTCTTGGAAGTAATTCGAATAAATTTGGTAATATTTTTTGAACAATACGTTTTTACTTATTCATAAAATATGAATTATAGAGAAAATCAAAGATTACATTCTTATTACGGCTATTAGACCTTATTTTAAAATTAACATTAAAAAGTATTAAACAGATAACAGAGCTAATTTTGTCTTAAAATCAATCGAGCAACATTTTTAACTGTGTAAAACAAATTTTGTTGTAATCAGTGTTTTCAAGTTAAAAAAATATAATTATTTATTAATAACCATGATTAAGATTTAAAATATTAATTGGAAAAAAAGTTTTAACATAGTTAGTTAAATGTATTATTTATTGGTTCTTTCTGTTTACCCTTGTCGTAAATATTTATGTGAAACGGGGGAACGGACAAATTTTCGCCTACAGAAAACTTTATTAATTAGAAAAAGTCTTATATACACTCTGTTCATAGGAGCTGAAAAATAACGGCGAATATAATGAACTTTAAAATTAAATATATATATTATTATTACAACAATAAACTCGTTATATATCATCAAATAATAATATAACCCCGTCATTTCAATACTGCACCGTGATAGGTTTACGAATCACGTACATGTTTAACGCATAAAATATGTATTTAATTATGAACACGAGTATCTTCTATATTTTATCGGTATAGTATTACGTTTAATGTTTATACACTTATATGTATGTACAACGTTCGTTTCCAATTATCGAGTTGAACGCGGAGATGGCGACCCTACGCGCCCAAAGCAATTACCACTTATAACAAGGGTCCCGACGAGTGGGTATTGTGTTTAAAGGTACATATAATACTATTGCCGGTTGGGGTGGCGACCTTTTAATTCACGGCGAACTGTAGTCACGTAACACTTTGTATAGACGTGACGGCTGAGGATGCGTATTAAAAATAATATAGTTATTATTTACAGTAAACACTTAAACACTTTCTTTCTATACCGCAGCCGCCTTTTTGAAAATCTAAACGAGTGTATGCATATATGTATAGCACGTATAGGCGTGCTCACATTATTACATTATATAGAGTATTATATCAATAAATCACTGAGGACTAATATTATTTTTATCGTCCGCGGGCTAAAACGTTATTTCTTAAAATGTTATTATATTTTTTCGGCTCTTGCAGAGATTCTCTTATTTACCGTCCTCGTCTTCGTCACAACGCTTATTATTATTATTGTTATTATTATATTAGTATATACAGATATAGCTGAGAAGAGCGTATTTCTAACACGCACAGCAAATACGCGCTAAAAGCGTAAACACTGCTATACGCCGGGCAAACATCGAAAATATCGAATACGAGGCACATAATATATATTTTACGCCCTAAAAGCGTAAACACGCCGTTCAAATATAAAATTTAATAGTTAGTAAACACACTCGTTCGATTCTCGATAATATTATGTTTAATATATAGAGACTTATATTATATATAATAATATATACGGTAAAACTACGTTCTATATATTATATAATATATAGATTATTTACGGCGCCATCACGTCGTCTCCGAATTATTAAAACGCTATATATATATTATATAAACGTAAAATCTCATACACGAGTAGGTATATGATTGAAATGATATTAATTATTTCAGACCCGAATTTCTTAAAATATATTACGGAGTGATCCATTTAACGTAAAACACTCTTAAAATATTTTAAAACCACAATCTTAAATTTTCTTAAAATAAATTAAACATAAAACACCAGGTATTAAAAGCTAATATTATAAAAATTATATTATGTATTATTATTATTGTAACATTATAATTAAAATAAATATTTGTCGTTTTCGTTTCTCGAAAAAAAATCACAAAAACAAGATTTTAATTTTTCCATATAGGTACCTATAATCTTAGTATTTTATCTAACATTCTTACATCTGCATCTTTTTTGAATCCGATAACCTTTCACTGTCGGTTTTAAGGTACAGCCACACTGAACGAGATTTGTGATGTGAGTGATTTATTTAGTTATTTAGTTATTCTACGATTTTTTGAAACTATAGAATTAATATGACATGTCCACATTGAGCGAGTTTTGGGATTCGCGCTTAAGATAGATCATGCCAATTCCTGCAATTAATCGTATTGTCCAGAAAAAAAGTAAAAATTGTTCATAATCAATCGCATCGTAAATCGCGTTCAGTGTGCCATACCTTTAGGCCATGGTCATGGCCTGAACTATAGTTTCAACTACGATTTTGTTGTCTGCGTCGTATATTGTGTAATATTTCTATATACATACAATTTTATTTTCAGTAATTTAAAGATTTATATTTTTTTCTGTTTGTAATTTGAATTTAGAATTCTGATTTTATGACTGCTATATTTCTGTATAATAAATATTATGTAATAATTAAAATCGTCAGATTTATATTTCACTGTGCGTACATTAATAGTTTTTACAGTAATCGTCCATTTTTATTCTATAATTGCATCACATATTACATATTTACATGTCTCTAAATATAAGAAACGTATACTGTACTATAACGAATAATTTATTTGATTTTAATTTAAATTTGTTGTTTGTACTAGGTACTGATGTACTTCCATCAATACGATCTTTATTGATTTCTGAAACACTATCGAATTTTTCTATTCAAAAAACCGTTTGTGATAAATTATTATTCTTTCGTAAATAAAAAATGTGTCGACCGAAGACGTGTATTATAATAATGCCCGTATTATTATTATTTTATTTTATACAAATTAAACTATCATAATATATCTACAATTTAAATTTATTTGTTCGACATCTGTATGCACGCACTCGCTGTCACCTACCGTTTTCAGTTACGCACGCATAGAGTATACCACCGACCATCTTCATAATATTATAATATTATCAGCTATTTTATGTGTGTGCGTGTAGTGTACCTATACTACTACTTGCGCATCTTAGTTGGCGTACATTTCACACGAATTCAATGGGTGTAATCAGAGAGCGTGTTTGAAGAGAACAATAATATTCTGTCCCTATTTAGTAGGTATTATTATAATGTAGTTGATGTACACCGTCTGTAGTTGTGCGCTGCGCGGACAATTAAATCGTTTCTGTGCCGACGCGTTTCGATCCGTCCGTTACAATCCAGTCGGTCCTAACCTAACAAAATACGGTTATAGTACCGTAAAACGTCTTCTGTAAAATAATATGTTCGACAAGGGGTTGGTGGTGGTGGTGTGACGACGTTGCGTACGCGTCGGACCGGCGCCGGGCCGCGTCGCCCCGCGTATTGTCGTGTATAATACGACCGTCGTGTAAAAGATACGAACCCTTTTTACCTGAGCATAGCGACTATTTATCCTATACCCGCACGTTTTCGTACAGAATATACGTCTATTGAACGTCTCCATTATATAAATCGATCGGACGAGATATAATACGACATAACGTATTGTATTATATTATTATGTTGAAACTGTGTGTGGCGATGTAAAATGGATATTATTATATATTATCATCATAGCAGCCGATAACTATACGGCGGCAATACGAGTGCTCTTTCTCCGTATTCGGTGACTGCGACGCTTCGACGCCAAGAAGACGTGTCCCGACAAAAACATAATGATATATTACCTACCCATACGGAATTTCAAACGACGATGGTTCTAATAAAACACATATGCGTACGCGCACAAATTCAGGGGTGACCAAACGGCCGATTGCGATACACGCGCGCGTATTGCTGACGATCTCAAAGGCCATCTCTCTTATAAATTACCCCGTTTTTTAAAATTGGTGTTTTCTCCCGTGAAAGTTGTAAAATATAATAATGAATACTGCTGAGCTACACTCGCTGATGATCATTTTTTAGGACCAAGCTATTAGGTACATACTACAACGAAAGAAAAATGAATTATATCCTTATTAACGGTTGAAATCGTATTAATCTAGACGTTTTTAACACGTAAAACACATACGTCGACGTTCAGACTTCGACATTATGACATCATACGCATATTTCTAACCTCATGAATCCCATTGAATAATTTATGTTAAAGATAAGAAAGCGTGAAGCTAACAACGTGTTTTTTAAACAATGACATACTTAAAATCTGTAAGTAAACTTGTTTTTAGTGTTATGATGTCCTTTAAATAATTTGCAAAGAAAAACACTTATGAAACTATATGAAACATTTTTTTTAAAACATAATTTAATACCTCTTATAATATCAAACTATGTTGCGAAGTGAACTAAACTGAACCTTTATTATACTTTCATATGTATAGTGAACTGCAAATTTAATCGTCAATATCCTGAAGTGTAATAAGCATTAAGTGATGAGAATCTTTAAAAGGAATTTTTTTTTTCACATGCATGCATTTCTGAATTTTGATACATTAATGTTAAACTATTAATCATACAATTTTGAACCATTTATTTAAAATACTAATACATGATTTATAGTTTAAAAAATAAATTAATATTTTGTTTATTAAAAGGCCATGATAACTAAAATGAAAAAAAAAAACAAATTATAAACGATAATATTCTATGCATAATTCATGAGCTACAGCAATAAGGGGAGAGAGTTGAGTGTCAAAACCGTCGTTTTATATGCTGTAATATAATGTACAAACATTGGCACACCACATTGGTAAATTGTATTTTGGTATAATTTTAATTATTTTTGAAGTTTAGTTTAAATCACACCATTATTCAAGAGCACGCGTATTGTACCACTATTTCACGTAAAAGTAGATATTTTTTACTAAAATGCTGTGATAATAATAGCGCGTGATTGACGTTGATTTTAATTATAATTTTAAAACAAAAATAATATAAAGGTATACAGCTGATAGTGCTTGCGAGTTCGTCAACTTTGATCTGACTTGACGCGTTTAAGCAGATAAAGGTCAATTTATAATAAAATATATTTTTTTTATTTAAGGTTAATACGATATTAATAAACGTATATTAAGTGGTTTTATACTTATATACCTTTATATTAAATATATTTACCTAATATTAGCTGTGTATTAACTATAGTCGTGTTGATCTGATAAAAATAAAACCATGGGCAATGCATTTATGGTGAATAGTGATAAGTAACTTTTTTTTCTTATTACGTTTCACATTTCTTTTTATATTTAAAGCTGCTGACTGCTGTTACCTGTGGATTATAATTCTCATTTCTGTATAATACTTTTACGACCCGCCCGGAATAATTACAAATAGTTAAAATACAATACATCGTATAAAAAATTTAAAATATACTATGATTCATAAAGTTATAGCCAATATTATATTACTATCTTTTTTTTTTTTAGTTTAAAACAGACGACGTAACGGTAATGCTTTCGCAGTACATCATGTAACCAACATTTATTGAAAATAAAAAAATTAATAATATGACTCGATATTACAAAGGTGTTTACCAAAATAAGGGAAGATGGGCCCTGACTTAACCTCTTTTAAATATTATACAATTATGATGGTTTTGCGTTCGAGTTATTTTTTTTAGTTCTCTGTGTAGGACTGATCGGACGGGAGTCGTCCTAAAAACGTACCCTTCTCTTTTCGGCCGATTAACTTTTCGACCAAATTTAAAAAAGACTGATTTCCTTTTCGGCCAAAACAAAAATTTATATAATATATGTAAAAAATAAAATAATTGTCACTTTATAATTTTTTATAAGTTGCATAAAATGTTTTTAAATAATATATAGAACAATTTTAAAATATAGAGTATTAATATATTTAAAAAATAGTACAAAATTTAATTTTAGGTTTTTCAATTTATCTTACAATTGCATCCAAAGAATTATTATTCGTAAAAATACAATTTTTGACAAAATTATTAAAACACGATATTAATAATACACACACAATAAAAATGATCAGCTATCACTATTATTTCATATATTTAAGTTTTGAAAGTTTTGTAAATCAAATTCAAATTTCTTGGTATAGGTACTATTTATTACAAATATTTACAATAATAGTATCTATTGTATCTTTTGACAAAATTACTTATTATTATTATTTTATGTATTATATTTATTGTGACATATTAATATATAAATAATGTTGATATAGATAGTCTTAAATTTTAAATAATTTTCTATATTTCATTGTACAATATTTTATGCAACTTATACTTTTAACAATTTTTCAAAATTACAAAATTATATAATTGCCATAATTTTACAAAAATATTTGTTTTGATCGAAAACTGAATCGGTCGAAAAGGGAAGAGTACGTTTTTGGTCAAAAATGCTCGCCAGTTCAAAACCATACGCTTTTTAGATTATATATTTAAATACTTACCTTAATCTCGCATATTTTTCTTAAATCAAACCGTTCAATATCACACACATTGATGCATATCAATAACTTATACATTTATTTAAATTCTAAATTACGATTTAAGACTCATACGAAACGGAAATGTGAACCGTACACGCAAACTATGTAGGGAGAAAAAAAGTCGATTTTAAATGTATAATGATCGTTTCATTAACAACGAAATTAGTTTAATTGATTATTTAAAAACATTAGGTTGAAAATTTATTGCAATTTAATTATTTTTAATTAATACTAAATTATATTTTTAATAACAATAGAATATATTTAATTTTTAACTGACAAATAAAAATTAGTGTGATTTTGAATTATCGACCTTTCAAATTTCCTTTTTTAGGTATAGAATAAATGTGTGTGGTATTAAACGGTGTAAAATGTGCAGTTTGACGACCGTCGGATCGGACTATACCACCGTCATCTATTGTGTATGAACTGTCGTAATCGTCCGTCGCGAAAGATTTATTTTATTATCTAGCTGTAATAAAAATAACTCTACATATAAACCAAAAAAAAAAAAAATGATTCGATTTTCTTGAATAGAAACCAAATTCACGTGTAAGTCACTCTGAGCGAACACCACCTTATAGATAACGAAAAACGTAGGTATAACACCTTTTTTCAAGTCTCAATAAGAATCTATAATATAGAACTTTTATTGAAAACGGTCCTGTAGTGTTGAGTCTATGGAAGATAAATAAATAAATGTTAATTTATATAATATATATTATATACAATATACATATTACATGTATAATGTAATATATATATATATTTATAAATTGTATGAACGTTCAAAAGTTTTTCTCTCAAATTTTAAAAAACCCACACATGCATTATGATCTCTAGTTAAGGGGTAGAGTAGGAAAATTATTTTGGATTTATCGTTTGATTTTAAATATAATTATACTTTACGGTAGGATGATTATTATTTGACGTCCCTCAAATCGCTATTTTGATTTGACTACACATCGATGATTTTTGACATTTTCAGGCGCCGGACGTTATCAATCTGACGCGTCTGAAAGTCCTATAAGCATAGCTTTATATTGTGACATAATGTATTGGTATATGTATAGATTAAATAGAGCCGATTATTTGAACGGTTGCTAAACATCGGTGAGAAATACGGTTTTCATTAAAATTAAAATTATTAAAATATCCCGCAGCAATGTCAATTTATGTTATTAGTTATTACATTAAATTTCAAAAGTGTCAACTGGGACCGCAATCCTATTGATGATGTCACCCCACAGCATAATATACTAAAGCTTTTATTTCAGTATAGGTATTATTATTTATATATTGTGTTTACCTTTCAATATTGGTTTTAACAATAACGATAAAAAACAATAGATATAAATACTAAAATAAACTATACCTGCCTGTATGCATATTGTTTATTATACATTTCCAATGAAAAATATTAAAACTACAGCACTTTTAATTGATGATACCGTATTAGTCATATAATATATTATGCGAAATGCTACGCATTATACCAACGGTGATTTGTTATTGTTATTATTGCGTTAGTAAACCAATAATGAAAACAATATAGGCACTCTACAGTCTACACAATTATTATACGATGATTGATCATGCCTACGGGACAATGATTATCACTTATCAACAATAATAAACCTACAACATATATTATACATTCGTATTTAATACCACATCTATATAGTCCAGCGTTTCCCAACCTTCTTACTTCGCGGCACACTAATCCTAATCCATATTTAGCCGTGGCACACTTGTCAGTTGTCACTGACTTTATATATTGTATGCATATTTTTTTATAGTAGGCATTCATCATATAAATTATTAATACCAAAGTAGTTATACATCAGTATACTAATAGCAAACAATTTAAAATAGTGTATTTATTTAGAAAAGAAAAAAATATTATTTTTATATTTTAACCAATTACCAAAATTGTACGTAAACTTTTATTAATAATCTTAAAATTTCGCGGCATGCCGGTTGGAAAACCCTGCGGCCTATAGGTACTGTAAATATCGAAAGCTTCCTTTGACCGCATATATGCGATTGGTATAACTGTTTTAACAAGTTAGCTGATACGATATGCTTTTATAAAATATGCTAATTCAATATTCAATTATTAAACAGAAATGTATTACTCTAAAATTGAGGAATTAGGAAATTTAAGGTTATCGTAAAAAAAAAAAATGTATATTTATAACATAATATTATATTGTATTATTTTGTTGTTTAAATTACTAAAAGGAGAAAAAATAAAAGAGTAATAATATTATTATAATATTTGCATGGTGGTACATAGTAGTAATAATATATAATTTTATGTTAATAATGAATACTGATAATATGATTAAATATAGGTAGTAATAAAAAAAGAATAATAATAATATAATAATAAGTGAATGAATATAAATGTATGCAGTTAAAAAATGTTCTAAAATCTTAGATTATGAAAAATTGTTAATCTTAAACTATCTACTACAAAAGCTAATAGAACGGTATTATTAATTAATGAATAATATGTGAAAAATACGTTGCGAAGCTATCTTGTTGGATCTTGTTCCGGATTTATCGACCAATCTATTCATGATTAGCTGAAATGGTATACATGCATTATAATTAAAAAAAGTATATACATACATTTTTACATAATATAGGTAGGTACCTATTTATATGAAAGTAGGGTTTAACAACTATTAATATACTTATTAACATTATTCGCATATTGTATGACATATACGTATTAGGCCGAGGCTATATATACGCTACGTATTCAGCGGCGTTTTCCGTCGTATTAAAAATGCATTGATTTATATTGGAGTAGCTATATTATACACGACGGATGTATATTGCGCCGCGGCTCATCCGGGGTGGTAAACGCCGGTCGGCTTGCGGTTTGGCAGTGAACGCTGAATTCCTTATTTTACTTTGTTTAAAATTAAAGATGGGCGATACTGATGACGGAAAACGGCCTTATAGTATTTAACATATTTAATATAGTACGTCGCACCCGCATGTGTAATCTCCGTCTTACACACGTATACGATATAGTAAATTTTTGTTCACCAGTTTCAATAGTACGTTTTTAGTTTTGATATAACAGTGAATTGATATATTATCAAACCTATAGGTAAGAACATTATCTACGTTCTCTCGTTGGTTTTGTACGATGTTTTATTTTTTAGTGAATTATGAGCGTTTTCAAATATTAATATTTTTCATTATTGAAACTGGGGAACAAAAATTTACTATATCGTAGGTATACGTGTATAAGACAGACAAAACGCGTTTACGCAGTCTAAGTAGAACTCGCTCGATTTTGGTTCTAGAGTAAATATACCTATTATAAAATTGAATTGTGACAATATTTCTGAGGGCAAGAGATTTGTGATGTTTTTAAAAAAAAAATTTTAATTTTAAAAATTTAAATGCCATTTAAAATTGTTGACATTTTTGCTGTTTCTAAACAATATAATATAATGAACATTGTATTGGGAATAATGGTTAAAACGCAATGTCATGCCCTTAGAAATATTTTTATAATTTAATTTTATAAAAGTATATTTACTCTATAACCCAAATCGAGTGAGTTCTACTCAGATTGCGTAAACGCGTGTTGTTCATGTTGTACGTGTTTAAGACGGAGAAAACACTTGCGGGTATGACGTCCTCTTATAGGCCGGTACCATACACGACGTATTCCGCGAAAAAATACTTTGGTTTATATCGGAGTAGTTATAGGTACACTACAGACGTATAATACGCCCGCCAAAACGCAAGCCGGATTGCGTTTTTTGCAACCGATGAAAACGCAGTGTATCACATCCGTCGCGTATAGCTACTCCGATATAAGCCAATACATTTTTAATTCGACAGAAAACGGTAAAATATAAATACTGAACACTTGTTATTTTTACGTTAAAAATATAAAATTTAATTATTATCGTTATTAAAAACATAAGTCGTCATTATAATAATATATTCAATTTACATAACAGTTAATTACTTAATAATAAAAATATATTTATACTTTTAAACATTTCGGAGGTGGGGCTAGACCTTTGGACCCCCCCCCTATTATGGCCTTGTTGGCGCCTTTCAGCCCCCCTCACTGTCAATATTACTAGGTTTTTCTGGTGTGCTATAAATATTTTCATCTATTTCATTAATTGAACCACTTTTAACATTCGATATTGAAGTAGTTAGGTATGTCTTATGTCTTTATTACTTTTAAAATATTTGTTCATTTTTTTTTAAATTCTAATTGAGCCCGACCTCTACACTTTCGATATTGAGCTTCAGAAGGGTTTTTCTTTTTTTGGAGGTACAAAATAATTATACCTACAATTATTTATTTATTTAAATTCGGATACCTATTTAGTTCGAATAAATAAATAAAGTAAAAAACAAATTAAAACAAATTTATTGAAAAAAAATATAAATGTTTAATACCTGTTGGTTCAGATGGCACTGTATTGTAAAGCGTGTGCTCGTGGAAAATAATAAATATTTTATTTTTAATAACGAAAAAAAAGTAAAAACTTTATGTACTCCATTCAACTACGTCATATGTGACAATATGAGTGACTCAGTAGTCACTACTGTGCTTGTATTATACAGCCAGTAGTGTGCTATAATCTGCCGTCCAGTAATACATTAATTTATTAATGGGTAAATCGTAATCGTAAATACGTAAATATTATCAACAGAAATAATCAGTGAACCAGTCACGGCTTTTTAACGCACAAAGGAAGCGGTAGAATTACAAACATTATTTTTAAACTAAAACCAGCAATTAATTTCAATTAAAGCTATATTATTGGATAATACACATTTAAAATTGGATAAATTATTGCATGATAATCGTATTCGTTTATGCGTGTCAAAAGATAAATTAAATTGAAATAATTTTCAGTTTAACACCACTTACATACTACTACCCACTACCCAGAGCAGTCGCCCAATTCGTATAGTATTTACAGGCACTGGATGAGTAGCTATTTTACCACATAACAACCTATATTGCTATATACATATTAAAATTCTAAAGTTCCTTTGTAATTAAATACTAAATAGTGAGTGTAATTTAAGGACGATAGTAATAAGTGCATATAATCGTGAGTTTATTAATATTATTACCATGTGTAAGAGAGGGCGACAAACCAAAAATACTATTTCTATTGTAATATACAAGACTTAAATTTTGGCGTTATAATTTTTTTATCAGTTATAATGAAGTTAGAGAAAGATCTGAAGATTTTATTATGAGCTGATAAATTATAAAAACAATTAAAAGTAATAAATCCACACAATATTATTTATTTATAATTTAATATTTGTTTTTTAAAACAATTAAGATGGATGGGTGTAGCAAATTTTGTATTAATTCAATTTTATTATCAATCTCCGTACTATATAAGATAGTGAGCTAGACATGGCCTACTTCGGAAATTGGGAGCAGTAAATCTGTTAATTTATTTAAATCTTCTTTTATCATAATCGTTATAAAAATTATCTAATGGTCTTTCCATTAGTAAATTTTTATATTTTTTTTATGTACCTATATAGATAGTTATATAAAATATCAAACATAATTGACTTCGAGAAGATACATAATATAACGCTGTTACTTTTTAATAAATTTATATAACTGGTTAGTAAATGCACCTTAATATTAATAATGATTTTATGATTATACTATATTATGCTCCTATTTTATTATTAAATTTCATTAAATAAACGTTAATTCGAACAAAATATTATGTATACATTAATAATAATATTCTTATAATACTCACTTTCTCACAGCTACAATATTCTGATGTTTTGTGAAAAGCAAAAGATCGTAGTACCTGAAATATGTATTTTATTGTTAACATGATTTCTTCTATTTGTCTAGGTATAGGTATAATATGCATTAATTGATAATAATATTATAAATATTTCTAAATAAAAATATTCATAAAAATATCATTTCTGGTTAAAGTATTTAATCATTAAGCAAAATGGTCGGTGTATACTGTATAACCATCTCTGTAATAATATTATGTCAAATCTTGAATTATGAAATTTTATTCAAAGCGATTTAAAATTGTTTACGAGGCGAGTACATTAATATATTTATTGTATATAATGACATTTTCAAAATATTAAGGTTTTTTTAAAGCTATTTATACCACAAATTTATTCACATAGTTTTAAGATACATCGGTGTAAGCAGTGTTTATGTAAGGGAGTGTGATCTTGAGGGAGTAATACCCCCATACGGATAAAAGGTATATGAAATAAACATTGAGCGTACGAGCTTATAACTAAACTATAAAATATATTATTATTCTAATGCTATTTATTTTTTGCAAAAATAAAAAAAAATTGTTTTTAAGGTAGGTACTCACCACAACTTTGTAGAGTACATAGGAATTCCATCAGGAATTCTTCGGGAATTTTCCACTTTATTATATTCCCTGCGAAAGGAATTTCTTATGTTTTTGATTTTTGCTTTCACAAATTTAATGTCGGCAGTCGGAAAATCTTTTTTTATCAGATCCACTAGTTCCATGTATGCAAGTTTCTTTGCGGCCTTGTTGTAGAATTTTGCTTCTTTGTCCATACGCCAAAGGCATGGGTGGCTTTCATACAATTCGATAAAACTGAACAATAAGTCTCTATTCCATCCATAACTAGTCATGTTTAAAATAAAATAATTTACGCAGTCAATAGTTACTATAAAAATAAAACAAAACAGAACAATACATTTTAAATATTAATAGACTAGATCTAACGTAGAAATTTAAAAACTTACGAAAATTTGAAAAATAAATGCTTACAAGAGCGCAAATGTAGTGGTTATAATACAATATTTTTAAAATGATATAATTATTTTTAACTACTTACTGAATATTTCTGGTCTTCTGGATCGGTGTATGTTGCATTATCAACTGTGAGTCCAAGACGTACTCTGGCAACTAAGGAAGCAAAAATGTAGCTATTAAAAAAACATTAAATCGTAATTATCGATATTTCAGTCGTTTGTATCCTAATTGATGTATTAGTTGTGCAGGGTATTATAGTTTTGCGGACGCGACAATTTAATACCCCTCTACTGTTCAAAAATTATCAACGTGTAAAAGTAGTTGTTTCTATAGTTTAATGTAAATATATATCTTTTATTTTGTATAATGCATACACTTTAGAACTAAAATCTACGTCAATGTCGGTATTCAATTTTACAATATACGATTATTTATAAATTTTTATATAAAAATAACAATTCAAGATGTGTAATTTCTTTATATTAATACTATGGACTTAAAATTATTTGCTATGTGTTGGTGGGGATAATGGCATTTGAGATAGTTTGTTAATCGTATCATTAGATACATTATGGAACAGGACGGTTTTAGTATTACCTATATATTGTTATCTATATCTAAGATAAAAAGAATATCAGAAATCAGAATAAAAATATTAGCTTGAGATTTATAAAATTGTAATTTTTAACTATTAATTGTTAATTAAATCTTTAAATTTACTTTACATAGTAAAATAATAGGACAGACGTAAATAGGCATATGTAATTTGCGCCAATACCATCTCCCACGTAAATTGTGCCCAACGAAGGGTAAAAGTTGTAAATTGAACCAGATAGGTTAGGTTTCTATGGATAGAATGTAGGTATAGTTAAATTTATAAGTAGTAAATTGCGCCATATAGAAGTACTATTTTTATGATAGTCATTTAGCATATTATATTATATTACCTAACTTAACCTTACCTAGGAAAGGCACTAACACTGTCCTCTAAAAAGTTACTTATTGCTTAGTTTTCTTGAAATAAATAAATTAGTTAATAAAAATTGAAAAATAATTTTTTTTAAGTTAGGTTAATTTATAAAGTTAATTATAATATAATATTTTAATAATAAAAAAATCAGGTAAATCATATAATATATAATAATTAATATAATTATAAGTCATACATTAATATAATATTGTAATCAGATACAATTATTATACTCACATATATAATAACTAGTGTTATCATTTTGTTGAATAATTTGTTCCAATTTTGTTTTTGTTTTGGTGTATTGTATATTTATTGATCTAAAAACCAAACAATAAACGAATAATAAATGTACAAAAGCGTTTAAAACAGATATTGATGAATTCAAGGTCACTTAGATTATTACACTATTTTTATTACCTGTTCAGTACAATTTACAATCACCCAAATAATACATACGCGGAATATTTTTAAAAATATCTGTTTGTAATTATTGGTTATTGTAAGAAATTGTTTATTTATAATATAGCATCTATAAAATTTTAAATTACCTAATAATCTACATAGTCCCATAAAATGATATTCAATAATTAATATATGTGTCATAGGTATATAGGTAGCATTATATATCGTTCTACGTACTATGGTCTATGACTCGTGGTCATTCTTTATTTTCAAACAAGCGCTACCGCACATCCTTGATTCCACCTTCCCAGACAAAATCGCTACTGGACATGATTATATCTGTAAATATATCTTTATGTGTGATGTAAAAGTGAGACGTAAACCATAAATTAGAAATTTCAACTTATTTCTTGCAGGCCACTGCAGATATTACATATGCCGTTTCAGCGCCAATTTTAATTGTCGTGTCACCGTGACTTTGATTGTAACAGTAATAAATAATGAACGCCATCGTGATTTCCATAATATACGAGTAGATATAATATAATAAAAATAAATTGAATATCTATTATATGTGTGGAAAACAAGCACTAAAAAAATATATTTTTGCAGTTACTCCGTTTATTTCCTCTTTGAGGTCCGAAATATTGGACCACGAGCCACCTGTTGCCGACCCCTGATCTATTATATGTCTATATGACGACCTATATATTATTCTCTCATCGTGTTTAATCGAATTTCATTTTATTTATTAATACTTGCAAGACCTAATAATATAGAATATAAATTAGATTTTATTTCTCGTTCTTTTTATATTTTCATTTGAATTTATTTAAGCTGATATGATTTTCATCATACTAGGTTTTTTGGACATAGCTGATTAAAGTAAAAATGTGTGATTTTTGAACCCAATAGATTGGGCATTGGCTACAAGTACACTTATTTATACGCTATATAATAACTTCATTATATTGTGTATACAAATCGTATATACCTCCATAAAATCTATCCGGGACCGTCACACTTTGAGACGTCACTCTACTCAAAATATACAATATATATTAATATATACTACAAAATCACCGAGTGTTATATATATCATCCTCATCACATCATATTATTATTAATATTAAATATATATTTAACTTAGCCTATACAAAGTACGCTTATATAATATACAGTTGCGAAACGTGTATATAAAATACATATAGGTAATATACCTACACCGTATATTATTGATACAATAATTCAAAAGTCACGTTTCCGAAATCTTTTTATTATTTTTCTATAAAGAAGTCTCAAAATATTTGACATTCTAAATAATACGGACATGTTTATAGCATTAATTTTGATAATATTGTTGTATTAGATTTAGAATAATTATGAATTTTGTAAATAAACATTTTTTTTTTATTTCCCGTAAAATGTAAATAGGCATCGGAACAAAAAGGTCTGGTTGACAACTGAAATGACAAGAACTGGCTTACGAAATATTTTAAAATTTTATCGATTTAAAATTCTTATAGATCCTGAGGGGAGGACGAGATATCGTTGTGACGTAGTTATAATGTGTGTAAGATATTTTTTATATTGTCTGTACGACTGTACTATTGTCTACTTGATAAATAGTCCATAAAAAAATGCAATTTTATTACTTTGATTTTTGTAAGCAAATTGGATCTAATATTATTTTAAACAAGTCAAAATTCTCAATATTTAAAAAAAACAATTTAGAATTATAGGAATTTTTACTTACAAGGTTTTAAAATTTAATAAAATTGTCTTCAGCATTATTTTTTACTGGAACTATTTAAACAAAATATGTACAAACACAATTAATTTTTTTTATAAATGTTAGTTGTTCAGATTTGGATGAAATTTCATATGTACGATGAATTATATTATGATGTTCATTATTTATGATTTAAAAAAATTATTTGTGGAGACTATTACGTGTATTATGAGTTTTACTATACTCATGCTATGACATTTTCAATATACTTTAAGTAATTTTAAAATCTAATTATAATAAAAACTTGTTCACACTGTTTTATGGTACCTATTTACAGAAAAGTGTTATGAACTCAATAAAATATATGATATAAATGTTATAATGTATAATTGTTAATAACAATAACGTAATATGGTGTAAATATATATTAGGTATTGTTATTATAATTAAATTCTTATAATATAATAAAGATAATAATGCTGCAATTTATTTATACATTTATATTTAATAAAATAATCATAAATAACTACACTTGCGATAAATACAAAATATATACATTATTATTGCATTAAATATAATATTATGTAGTTATTAATTGACTTAAGAAATAAAATATTTCGCGTGCCCGACAAAAAATTGAACTCCACTCTGAATAGTTGAATGCTTTTAAAAAACTATCCAAATTTCAGCTAACGAGAGTTTACGATATTTAGAAATTAAATTTAAATCATATATTTACGGGTGTAGTTAAATTTACGGTCGTCGTGTACGAGCAACACGTATCAACACGTGTTTATCTGACCGACCGGATGGTGTGTATATATTATATATATATTATATAATCGATAGTGACTCTCTGCGGGGTACAAATATGACAATTACAAGGGTCGTGTATTATAGTGTTCATATATTCTATGCGTGTTACACACGTATTTTGTATTGTTATTATACTCAGTACAGCTGTCTATAATCTGGTGGGATATACTGCATTGTATTTTTTGCCTATATAAAAATAACAATAAATAACAGAACATAAACAAAACCGCCGCACGTTACATTAATACGTCTGACTAGCGACGATCGTACATAACGAATTGTGGCCGTAAAGAGTCGACAGATGGTTTTAAATTTCGTATGAAATGAAATGTTTTCTTTAAGATTTGCGCCTTGGAGTAGGAAAAACATCTTATAAGATATTATTTAGTGGATACTAGTTTAGACGATCGCCAAATAAATACATTTTTCAAGTTATATAAAATCCGTTGTGAAGGATGTTAGGAAAATATTGTAAAAGAATTAATGGTTCGTATCTATTTATATATAGCGAGTGAAAATTGTTTGGTATCCAATTGTATTCAATTTTCAATTTTGAATCATTCTTAAAGTTGAGAATCAATGAATTTTTTAAAATAATTGTATTGTTTATTGGTACCTACAGATATACACACACATACATGATACATATAAAACGAATAATTGTAAAATAAATTTATTTAAAAATTATATATAATAGGGATAATATATATTTATAAAACATAAAAAAACATTTCGTAATTTTAAAGCGGAATTAATTAAGTTAAAATTAAATTAATAAAAATCCCAATAATTAATATCAAAATTTAATTTTTAACTTACTAATTTTTAATTCAAGTGAGTGTCATTAATAAACAGGTGCTCTCAGGTGATTATCATACCTAAAAAAGTATATACCTAGTTTTATTGATTTTTTTATTATTTATTTGTAATGAAAATTTAACTAATGATGTGCATAGTGCATCACGCATTACCTTTAACTCATATACATATTGTACTGTACGTGTACCTATAGATTGTATAGGTACAACAAAAAACGATAAAGACATAATTTAATTTTAAAATCTTATTACATTTATTCAATGATGCCCCCAGTTCTTCTCTACTGTTCAAAATTATTTAATTAGAAAAATTATGATATATATTAATTTCACGCTTGTGACAATATTAACATTATTTGGTTCATGGGCTGACACACACTTATAGCACAAAATATTTTGATGAAAACGTGTAAGTTTATTTTCTTCCACAAGTTTTCATGCAAAAATTCCTCAACGTACTCTTACCCACTAAAAACATGTTTTATAATAAATTCTAAATATTATATGCGTGCCGTGTATTTTTCTATATTTTTGTAACTCAGTATCATATGCAAAAACAATGTAAAATATTTGTATAAAGTCAAGGCATAAGAGCATTGCAGGTATTTAAAAAAATATTCAAGTACATACATATCCCTAAGCCGATATCTTAGTAAAATCTTAAGGTAATTTTCTCAAGGCGTAATTATTTGCGGAGAACTCTAGTTGCTATTTACGAAATAATAAATGATTTAACCTTAACAGTGAACAAGCGGCAGTCAGTCGAAACCGCGGTGATTATAAAGTATTGTATACTTTCTACGTATTATTACGCTATTTAAAATGTATATTATATTGTCAGTAACAAAGTTCTTGTGTATTCGAGATTCAGATAGCAAAGTGATGAATTTTACAATGACGTATATGTTTTTTTTGTTTGTTATCAGACAAGTGATGCATCACTTTTTGGAAAGGAAACATGTTTCCTTTTAAGTTGTTATTAAAGATTTTTAAAAATATAAATTTTTAAGTATACAATTGTTATACATAGTTGAATAACTTAGTTTAAATTTGAACTAAATAAACTAAATAATACAAGGTTTCCCATTAGACAAGTAGTTTATATTAAAATTGAAAAATCTAAAATATATACCCTATTTTTTTTTTTTTTAGACGACATGCGAGGTTCAAATTGAAAAATATTATTTGCAGGGATTTGAAATTAACGTGCGTTATTATATTATACTTATAATACAAAATCTTAATTATATTTTCAAAATATTTAGTTCAACATTGTATAAAATGTCATTGCGGCATTTTCTATTTATACCACGACTACACTGAGTATATAACATTGTTGTACGTTAATTCATCGATATTGAAGAAAATGTACCTAATAATTATAATATAATTATAAAAATATATTAAACATATATATACTATTATTAATATATTATATATTATATATTATTATATATTAATAACCAATATATTATTAATATTATTATTATTTATTAAATTATAATAATAAATGCAATTTGTTTGAAAAAATTAATTCAAGCCAACCGTATTACTAATATTAAAATAAATTCTACGATAACAATATCAATATTATAAAATTTAGTATTTACTTAGTACCTAATATAAACCTCCTTAACTGACAATTGTTTTTTGTATGCAATAATTCTTTATTATCGAATTCAAATTTAACAACTTACAATAAAATTATATTTTTTATTTTTATTTTTTTTTTCATTGGCTTGTATGATTGATGGCTAGACTTTTTAAGAACACCAATAACTTACGCTTCAAACGTTGTACTTGCATTTTCGTTGATGTGACCACTTCTTCGGTAGAAGTTGCTATCATAGTTTGTACATCAGATGTACCTAAATTTTAATTATATGTCGTGATTGTATAATGGTCATTATAATGACCATTGTTTACCTCCTAAACATGTCCATATTTTCATAGGTGCAATTTCAGTTTTTGTCTCGGGGGAAGGGGCTGTATAAAAAAATTTATAATTAATTATATAGCTATTTATATTTAATAATACATTTTAACTGAATTTTTTTTTTTTTTTTTAGGGGGCTATGACTTATTTTGGAGACCAAGCCTTCATAGCCCCACAGATTGCGCTTATGCATGTAGTATGGACACGTTTATATGTATATATATAATCTATATAGAGTCATTTTCTCTTGTAAATCATGTATTTTATTCGAATAGGTACAATTTATAGTTATAACTAGAAGTATTTATAGTTATGTACATAGTATTTAGATCCACGTGTAAATTAATATACAAATAATTCTTGATAAACATTTTTTTATGTACTAATTGTCTGAAAATTTTTTCAACATTTTATAAGCTTACGCCTCAGCTTAAGCCGAGCTGAACAAGAAGACAATAACGATATAATAATATTTTTGTAAACAGATTATATAGGTATAATATACAATAAAGATTAATAAGTTGATTAAATAAAATAAATATACGTCTAATACATACAATTTAATTATGAATTTAAAGCATTTAGGTAACAGGTATAGGTATAGGTATTAATAATTATATATCGTTAAATATATAAGTCTACTTATGCTATCTATAATTTTTTTTACTATGAAGCTGAAAAACTAGTTAATAACAATTTTCAGTATAAAATTTTTTTGTTATATTCATTTATTAACAGTTAATTATGATACAGCCGAAAGTTTTTAATAAGCGACAAGAATAGAAATGTGGACATTTTATTAATTTGAAATGAATGAATATTACCTGCAATTTAAATCTTTATGTCAATAGTTAATGTTTCACAGCAAATCACACACGAGAATTCAAATGGGTCCTTTTATCAAAGGGAAACGTTAATGCGGTTAGGGGTATTGAGAATCCTCACTGTAAAAAATATTCGTTCTAACCGGGTTCAAGCCGGGTTTCAAGAATCGGTGAATCATCAGGTGTTATTTCCATTTCAGATATGTCCGCAGAATAATTCGTTGAAAATTTCCCAGATCTATCATCATCGTCTTCGAATACCTCTGAATACTTCTGCAGAGCAAATTTTGCTCGCTTCCTCTTAGGCGATTCTTGTATGTCATCGGTTTGTGTTTCTTGATTTCGTGTAAGTTCTTCAAGGATAAGAGAGTAAGGTTCCCCTTTATTATGCGTTTTCAGGCAATGTTCGGCCAAATTGGTCATATCTATTATTTTTTTGATTTGATTAACACAAAAATTCCATGATCGACTCAAATAGTAATGGCATTTTTGTTTGAAAGTCATCTCACTTGCGCTCATCGCAAATAGTCTGTAAATACATAATAAGAATTAATTAGTATGTAGACTTATACATAAAATTGTATATAGGTCTATATATTATATAAAATAATATATTGATATTAATTACGGTCTAAGGGTAAAAGTCGAAATCGGGCAAACTTCATAAATGCCAAAAAAGCGGAAATTTTTGTAATATATATACGAGTACATATGAGAAATAAACATAAATAAGTATGTAATTATAATTTATATTTTATATTATGTTAAAATTATACAAATCACCGAAAAAATCAAATAAAATACTCGAGTGTTTAATTAGTTTTAGTTATGAAATATATTTTTTACTAATTAATACTTTTAAATAAAAACAAATAAAATAAAATAATTATTATAGTTGTTTGATTTATTTTTAATGTAAAAAACTAATAATTTTCGTCAACAATACATATATAATATATAGGTATATTTAACACGTTTTATTTTTAATATTGTTATTATCTTTGTTGGTCATTTTTCAAACATAATTATAATTATAAATTAGTTTTAGTATATTTGGGAATAAAAAAAAATTACAAACAATTAAATACTATAACTTTAATCTAATATCCCGTCATTTTTAGAAATATCATATAATTTATGAAATCGGAAACATATTTAAATAGAAAAAAAGTTATGTAAAATAGCCACAACAAATTATTATTTAAATTCATACAAAGATCATCATAATAATAACAAATTTGTTTCTTGGCTTTGATATACATGTATTTGGTAAGGAATGAAAAAAGTTGTATGAAAATCCTACAAAACGTATACAGGAATATATAGGGTACCTATATCAAGTTACTTATCTGTCCTGCAAGGCTGTAATAAAGTAGTATCAAATACTTATAGACTCATAGCTGATATTCTTATTATAAAAAAATTTCATAAATATGTGAAACTAGAAATAATTTCTTATTACTGATAATTCAATATTTTATTTAAAAATATAATGTATTTTTATTGGGCGTAATATTTATATTTATGTTTTTGAAATAAATAAATAATTGCTATTTTTCTCATGTACCTAAAGAAAATAATATGGAACTCAATTTAACAAAAAAAAAAAATAAATAAATAAATAAATAAATAAATAAATGTATTTCCCGATAACTTTTAAAATACATTTCACCGTTATGCAGAAAAAGTCCATACACTGTTTGGTCAAACTTTCGTCAGTGTTCAAAGACGTAGGTATAATCAAAATTAAATATCAACTAGATTAGTTAACTATGGTAGGTATTATACATAATAAGTGTAAAATAAATAGTTGACTAAAAAATGTTTAACTAAAATATTGTTTATAAAATTATAAGTAAATATTTTAGAATATTTTTATTTTTGTTCCTAATTGCTTAAAATTAAAAATTCACGGACACGAAAAAAAAATCTAAGTTCAAAAAAAAAAGTGATAATGTATATTTAAAAATATATATATAATACCAACATGATGCTCACCTGTAAATAATCTTTGAACGAAGACTTCGATAAATAGCAATACAAAAATAATTATCAAATTGTTTAATTTAACAATTTGATAAATATGTATTTTGGTATTCAAATATATTGTGTCGTTTGGCCATTTGAACGATGAATGACTCCAGTTCTGGTGTAAGTAGTCTCTCGGACTGATGTAGAAGTGACGTAGACACGCAGTCGACCGGAGCGACAATATGGGATGTCACGCCGAAATTTCGTACGCCTGGCTATAAAGTAAACTATCCCAAGTTTGAGACGAGGGTGGGCCAATTTTATAACGGCCGCGCGGTTGTTGAATGACGCTGGCGCAAAAGAGGCGAGGCGCCTAGTGGAAATTATCATTTTCATTGGAACACGCCAAAAGCACACTCACACACTTGCGCGCGTGCTCCTGCGTGTAAATGCTCTATGCGTGTTCAAGGCGATTCAACAAGCACACTTGCTAATTTTTCATTTATAATAACATATACTTAATGACTATTATATTTTCCAATTTTTATTATTTATGTAAACTATTTAAGAAATTTTCTGTGGAGATACAAAATTTTTTATTATAATTATTTGATCAGATAAATTTTCTAAAAACATAGACGTATCATAACCAACGTTTGAACAAGTTGTATTTAATTTTTTTAATTTTTAATACTGTAAGGATAATAATCAATAGGTCTATGGTGCATGTTTTAAAGATATAGGATATGATAATGATATGAAAATATTATAGTAAATCGCTATTCTAGTATCAACATTTATGATTTTTTTTTTTTAATTATAAAATAACCAAGTATTTTAAATACTTGATTCGATACATCTATTTTATATTTTAATAAATATAGTTAGGACTATAGGTATTTTTTTAGCATAAATATTTTAATAACTGAAAAACTATTCGTTTGAAATTTTAATTAGATGCATATAATAAATGTTTTCAAAAATTATGACTAAATAATTTACTGTATAACAAAAGAGTGAAAAGGAAGTTCTTATTTGAAGAAAAGAAATATTGCCATAGGGTAGTGGACTTCAACCATTTTAGTCTCGCGTCCCACTTTTTTAGGCCTACATTTTTCACGACTCACGTAAACTTAAAAACTATTTTTTTACTTTACATAAATTTATAAATTTAATTTTTATTTTAAAAACGATTGAAGACCACTATAAGGAACTCCTTACGTGTCCCTAAATATATACTGTAATACTGTGCTACAACGAATAATTTATTTGATTACAATTTAAATTTGTTTTTTATATTTCATGAATATGATCTTTTTTAATTTATGAAACATAATCGAATTTTTCTATTTAAGAAAATGCCAGCGCACTGTTTATTTTCTATCTCTAACCTATTATGCGAAACATAGACAAAACGAATTTATGCAGAATCATACTTTTATGGTTTTGAGTAATCTAAGAGTAAAATCACCCATTACAAAAATTATATAGAGAATCATATTTTTGAGGTTATAGCAAATCGATTTTTCTAAGTATTGTCTCAAAACAATTTAAACATAATTTAAATTTTCAACATTTTTTTTTAGATTCTGAACAAAGTGATGAATGTATTGATTTTACAATGTGTGTTTTTTTTTATATACAGCATAACTAGTCGAAATAATGCTTCAATTTCAAACTTCGGAGGTGGTTTCCGATAGAAAAGTGAATATTCTTGGTGCATAATAGAGGTCAAAAGTAAACATTTTCCAATAGTTTTCAAAAAAATTGAGAAAAAACGAGAATTTCTACGCAAAACCAGTTATCGACTAAATCGATTTTATTATATGGTTGTAATTCAAAAAATAATCACTGAAAAGATTTGAAATTTTCACCAAATGTTTATGTTAGTGTTACCTATATACAGTTAAATTTTAAAAAAATGTCGAATTTTTTTGAGTTATTTATAGACTACTGAAATTTTCGATTTTTATGAGATTTCTTTTTTTGAAGTGTCGATAAAAAAATTTTGGATGACCAAAACAACTTGAAAATTTAATACAAGGTTCTTTACGAGTTATTCTTATTGTAGCTAAAAAAAGTTAAAAATCGTTAGTTGCAATTATTTTTTATTAGCATTTGAAGTTAAAATATTGACAAAAATTCATCAAAATCATGAATATTTGCTAATTATTTTGTAGTTCAAAATTCATAAAATTGTTTGTATTTATATCTAAGGTAAAAAATTCAACACTAAGTTTTCCATAAGTTTTGCTTCAAACAGCTATAAAAAAAACTTGAAGCGTCATTATAGGAAAAATGTTTTGAGCGTTTGTTTTAAATTTTCATGAAATCGCGTAACGATAACAATTTATCCTTAAACGATTTTAAATATTTGTTATTATTCAAGAAATATAAATCATAGATACTTGAAAATTTCATCAGTTATTAAGATTAGTATTTTCTTTCCATGATTTAATTTTCAAAATGTTTTGACTTTTTTTGAGCTATTTATAGATAACTGAAATTTTCAATTTTCCTGAAAAAATTTGTCGAAGTGTCGATAAATTTTCTTAGCTCAATAAAAATACTTGATAATTTAACACAAAGTTTCTCATACGTTATTCTTATAGTGATTAAAAAATTATAAGAATACATAGGCACAATTTTTTTATTAGTATTTGAAGTTCAAATATTGACAAAAATTCATCAAAATCATGAATATTTGCAAATTATTTTGTAAATATAATTCATAAAAAATTTTGCATAAGTAGTTAAGAATTGAAAATTTAATACAAGGTTTTTCATAAGTTTAGTTTACAATAATTATAAAAGAACTTGAATTTTGGTGTGTTCAGGCCATTGAAACATAAACCACCTTTTTCACTAACCATTCGAAAGGATATCCTATAGGCTGACAAATCATCTTCGTTCAGAATTGTTTTTCGTATACAACGATAACTATTATTGGATTCAAATTTAACACTTCTATAATATATAATAGTGATCCACATAGCACCTAATATACAACAGAGCGGTACCCACTTACCCGCTTTTTTTATTTTGAAACTGAAAGTCAAATACAAAATCAAATGACAATAAAATATAAAACCAATTTTATGTCATATTTTCAAAAATATTATTCTTTATAGGTTTTGTATATTAGGTAATCTTACTTTAAGATTACTCAAAAACCATAAAAAACGATTTTATAGGAGAAAGAGTTTTATCTATGTTGTGCATGGGACTGAGAGAGAAAAAAAATACTGTGCTGACATCTTCTTAAGTAGGTAATACAAAAATGGAAAATACAAGAAATTTAAAATATGTAGGTATGTATTCAAATATGTTTAAAATTTCCAAAAGTCAGAGTTTGAATAACTTCATTATTAAAAAAAGTAAAGATAAGCATTTTAGGCAAACCACTCTTTATATATATACAATATACATCGGTAATAGGTATATTTCACATAAAACGTAGTTCGAACAAAATATGTCTATAATTTTATCTAATAATAATATATTGCTCATTATGGCCATAAAAAGTCTGTAAAAATTATAAATCAAACCTACAATAATCGATAATAAAATTGTGTATGTGCCAGATGGTCCTTTAACTTTTTTTAACTTAGGACAATCATTGTTTTATATAACTTTAAGTCATTAAACAAAAAAATTTAAAAAAAAAATATATTTTAAATATTTTTTTATCATCGTGTAAATAATCGTATTAATTATAGGTACCTACCTACTCAATTTTTAAGTAAAAACGGGAAAAATTATTTAATTAATTCTTAATCCAACTTGCTCTGTTCACCTAATTTAATATATGATATAATGATAATATTTTATGGATTAATTAAAATTGATGGATATTATTGTTTCTACTTCATTTTTTCACATTTAAAATTAAATTATATTATTTTAAAATGGCTACGTGAAATCAGTAGCTTATTCCACTTATTACTTAAATATATATATTGCTCAGTAGTTAGGTACTTAAATTAATTGTTCGTACTACTTTATAGCAATTAGTAAAATACCATATGTTAATTTGTGCATGGTGATAATGGCTTGTTTTTTCGGTAAAAAAAAAGTGATCGTAGCCTACATAGGTTCTATAATATCAAACTGTGGACAGTAAAAATGTGATGATTTTATTTTTGTTGTCGTGCTAGCGTAGAAAGTTTAATTTTTAATTCTAGTACCTAAAAAGTTTGTTACACAATCGGTATGTATACTATTTATTTTGATAAAAGCTTGCGGTTATAATGTCTAAAATAGCGGTGCGTTGTGAAGATCATCGTAATCATGGTATATTACATAAGCTGTATTTTTGTGGCGGGAGGGGGGAGTGGCTGACTGTCAATTGTTTTGCATTCATTGGTACAAAAACTGGTCGCTACGCTCTCCAATGACTTCATTGCCGACATTATACTTAATATTCGACACGCGTTATTGCGTCATACACGCACGATACCACATAATAAAAGTAAAGGTTTTGGACTTTAAAACAATTTTGTTTTATCACGGGTTTATATAAGTACGTTGCAAAGTATAGATAATCCAATATCAAAATATGAAATTGTTTTTAAATAGTCTTGCATGTATATACATGCGTATGTGCGAGATTTTTATAATTTAGATAGTAAAAAAATGATAAAAATAAATGCGAATTCCTTCTAGATTTGTAGCAACCTTGAATCTTATATGCATATGTTTCGATTTTCGAATTAAAATCAATTACAGATTTTTCACAAACCGTATTTTCCTAATATATTACAATTTTAAAAGCACATTTATAGAAGCTCTCCAATCGAATATACGTAACCACCGATAAAATACGCCACTGCTGCACATGTTCGATACTCGTGGTTCAACGATGACTACTATATTATATAATTATTAGCAAAATAGAAATCGTCCTGAATACCGTAGCCAATAATGTAATATTATAAGTGCGAACACGACGTGTACAGACATTTTAAAATCGACTTAAACGCGTGTGAAACATAAAACAGTACCCTTTCTGTAGCTACACTATAGACATGGCACAGAGTATGCGTGCATTCATTATTATATATCGGATACATATTGTAGATATTTTACATTTGTTATAATGTATATAATATATAATATTATTGTAATGAAAAAAATCCTTGCTCGTATCGTATAGTGTACAGAATTAAATCGCTGCCCTGCAGCGCAAAGCAATAAACAATATAAAGATTCATCGGCGTATAAATATGTTGCTCCTCCGCGGGGATTATGGACGAGGGTAAAGCGGCGTATACAAAAACGTACACCCAGCTGATCGTTTGTATATCATTATGTTTGAAAGATGGTTTTTGGAAATGATAAAAACGAATCGCTATTGTATATATAGCATAAGACCGTCGCCAAACACGATAACATAATGATATTATATTGTGTACTACCCTGAAGTATATTATGGGAGTCGAAAGGTTCGAATAAATTGTATATGTTTATATATAATATATATATTATATTATATACTTAAACAGTGACCGCTTTTCCTCGAAATGTAACAAAAAGATTTGTCACGCGTAGACTCGTACGCACAATATGAGGGTCGAGTTTAGTTTGAACGAATGCCGTCTTGACATAATATAAAACGGACAAAAACTGTGCGTCGATTCCCGACCCCACGTATCTCGATCGTCGCGGGGTGGTGGACCCGGGTTGTTCGGTCCGAAAAACTAGTGTACCGGACTGTATAGTGTATACAAATGAAGTACTATATATTATGCCATGCTGGTTATAAATAATATGACATTATTGTATTAAGACTGTAAAATAGGTACTATAAAACGCACAACACGTGTAAAATATCTTTAGAAAAATAAAGCTTGACAAAAAAATAAAAAAAAAATTCCCTGCTATAAAATAATACTGAAAATGTTTTTTTAAATATATTTTCAAGTGTCCAAGACATGCTTAAATATTAGTCGTGAACACCATTGAAGACATATGTTTAAATGATAATATAGTTAAACCGCTCACAATACTCATATTTATCTGGTTCTACGACTATAATAAAATGTTCGTGAGGCTAAAATTATACGATTTAATGTAGACACACTAGATATTTCACAAAAATATTCGAAAGCTTATAAAAATTAATGTAAATAGTTCATTAATTTATTATTATTGCATTGCTGTAAAACACGCATTTTAATCACATACTATAGGTACCTAATAATACTTTTAACAAAACACAATATAGGCTATACCCTCAGTGCTCTCGCATAATATTTTATTTATGTACCTAAAGGTTTGAATCATAATATATAATAATTATTATATAATTATGTGCAGTATCCACTACTACCCACTACTCTATGTACATTGCACGTATGTAGTACTTACCTACCACGCAGAACCTGCAATGGTTGGCCGCGTAATCTTAATCACACTATAATATTAACCTATATCTAGTTATCTACACATACCTTTCGATAGCCCATGTGTAAGTTTAATCAGAGCTGTCAATTTGTACGATCTAAATATCTGCCTATGTTAAAAATACAAAACGCGTACGTTCTTAAGGTCAGGCAAAAATGTACGTTTGAGAACTCGCGGGCGTTCTATTAATTTACACACAATATTATTAATATATACCTACGTGTTATAAAATATACGATATGATTAAAAATTTTAGAAACGGCCGTAGCCCATAGGTACTGTTACCTAATATTGAGACTGATAAACGATATTATGAAATAATTAATGAGGTGATTAAATATTTTACATATAATAAATGTGTAACAGCGTTATCTGTTGTTTCTATGAGTATAATAGGTATCAAAATATACATAGAATAATAAATTAATGTGTGTTTCCAAACTTTTTGCAGAACACACGCCACACGGCGGAGCGTATACGCCTAATACAAACAAATCTGAAGTCATGACAAATTATATTAAAAATGTTACAAAGTTGTATACTGCAATTTCAATTATTAATTGGGACCAAAACTCCTCAAAGATGCGGTGTTTTGATTGTAAATTTTAATTTTATGTAAATTTTATTGTAAATTAATCATATCTATAGGTTATATAATATAATATTATTTATTAAGACTTGTTCATGTTATAAATTATAATATGTAAAAACTACAAAGTGTCCGAGTTTAGCATTTTATAAGCGATGAGCGATTCAAAATGACCGTTTTGCCATATTTAAACAGAGACGATATAGCTGCGATAATTTATTTTATAGTAGTCGTACCTTTATTAATCATTACGCTCAAAAGTTTTTCGAGTAAGATTATTTCAAAATGTTTATTTTTCCTCTATGCATAAGTTAAATCAATTTGAATTTTATATAGCAGACCACTACTTTTATTATCATGTTCTGTTGCGTTAAGTATAACATGTTTTATATGGAAACTGATTTTTTTCCAAAAAATAAAATATATATAGGTGTTCGTTGTACAGCATTGCTAAATCAGAATCGCTGGTAATTCAGCTTTTTAGAACCGGAATTTATAACTTTATGTGAATGATATAATATACTATTACAATTACTGCGGTATTATATACTCGATTCCTTTCTGGTATATAAATCAGATATTGCTCAAAAGAAATTGGTATGCAGTCCATTTATTATAATACGCGGAATTATGTGTAATATAGGCGGAACTGAATACGGCTACAACAAGTGTGCAATTAATCAGTAAATACATATTTTATCATTCATAATCATATTATTATACCGAGGTATATGAAATAATATAATAGTATATTATAGATACAGCAGCAGTTGTGAGGATACAAAAATATAGTAGCGTATACGATGTAACACTATACTTGAGCAGGCGGCGATCACGAATATATTCGTCCAAGTCTCATTACGTCTAGACTTATACGTCTATAGATATTTCGTAGATGAGTGTTATATTTATTAATCAATGCATACTCAACACTGCAGAGTTATTGAAAATGTATTACTTAATTAGGATTTATCGCTTTCTTAAAAATTAAAAAAAAAAATTTGATATATAATTAAATATATTATACACATGGACCGACTTTAAATTATTCAACTCAGAATAACTGTGAAAGCTGATAATATATAAAACTTAGAAGCCGTTTGTTTGTGCTGGTATTATAGTGAGTAACCTATAAACATAATTTCTCATGTTTCATAGTATCACATATAGGGACTTAAATATTTAATGTGACGAAAAAATAAAAAATATGATAGTTTTGAGTTGGTTAAATGAAGAAACTATTATTATTACCTTTTAGAATAAAAACTGAAATAAACTATTGTTTATTAATCACATGTTTTCACATACTTTATATTATTAATCATTTGTTTTGTATTAAAATTATTCACTAATTTATTTTATTTTTATTGTGATATAATTTGAATACAAATAGCTAGTCTACTCACATATTATACCTACTATTGGCAACGTCACAACAATTTTTGTGTAGAATAGTTTTACATTCAGGAAAAATAAAATAATCTTTTGTACAACAACACTTCTTGAATCGGTTAGATAAAAATGTATATTGTGTGGAATGGTATGCCATCCGGTGAATTGTGGTTAGGTCAGGAATAAGGTTGGCTAAATTGTCAACTAAAATTAATGTATTTATTGAAACGGTCCTATTTATTTTATAAATTTATGAATGGTTTTTTATTTTATTATTGTTGTAATAATTACTACTCAAGTATAACCTATACATATACCTTTAAAGCCACTAACTATGAACCACTTCACAAATTATCTTTAAGTGTTATGTTGAAGCATAGATCAAATAATACATAAATCAAGTATGATAATATTATTTCTATAATATTAATTATAAAGTGAATAAATACTCCATAATTGTAATTATTTTTTATTTCTCTATGGAGTTGACTGATACTATATATAGTGATACTCATGCATAACTCACGGTTTGGCTACGTGTTTAATAGCTATATAGTAATATTCTCGTTCATAGAAAAATTGTACTTCTTTAATAACAAAATTTAAAATCTGGCACGTAGCATAATAATATTAGGTACATGTATAACATGTACAGATATACATTGAATGACTTATTATTCTAACTAACTAACTGTTTAGCACTGTGTTTCTATGAGTATGATAAAAATGGCATATTAAAAATATATATTATTAAAAAAAAAAATGTTGCAATCTTCATTCAAACATATTATATTTTAATTTTATTTAATTCACACAATAATAATAACAATAATAATATTTAATAATAATATAATAATAATTGAAATATTTTATGTAATTTTAATTAAATAGGTATATTGAACATACATAGTATAGGTACACTGTTTTCCTGTGTATTAATTGTAGGTAGCTTATTATTGTAATATATTAATTCATTAGTAGGTATTTAAATTTATATAAAATGAATAATAGTGAGTTTATAATAATTAAAATTTTATTTAATATTAAACAATTTATATAATAAAAATCTTAATACTTATACTTTATACTTATAATCTTTCGAATACATTAATAAATGAACTATAGGTACGTGTACTATTCCGAATTTATTTTACTACGTTGTATTCTAATAATTGTTTATTATTGCGATTCTTCAAATAAATTAGTTGTACTTAATATAGGTATTTAAAACATATTAATTGATAATTGATAATTGATAAATATTCATAAAAATATATATTTTGACTTTGTATTTGAAAACAAATGCTCACAGATAAAATTGCCTAATTATTATTTATTATAATAATACGATATGAACCTAATAGTCATCAAAACCACACATTTAAAAAGTCGTATAGTTAATTTTACGTATTGTTACATACTTGTGTACTTATAGGTAAGTTAAATTTGTGCGACGTACACATTTATATAGGTACTTGCAATTTAGTAATAAATTCTTTCAAATATCATTATATGTGGATATGTTATGAATATAAACAATTGATTAATTCAAATACATCGATAATTGTGAGCATGAACTTTTATTTTTAGAAATTGTACTTTTATTGTCAAGTTACAGGTAAATTATTTATTGTACATCAATTTTTGACACTTATCAGTAAACTTGAATAGGTAGTTTAATCGTGGATTACGATTTTAGAAAATAAAATTGGACAATATAAAGTCATCTACATATCATAATAGTTTATATAGAATATAATTTATATCATATTATTTAATGTTTAGTTTGCAAACTTTATCATTTTTATAATTTTAAATTTTAGATCGAAAAATGGGTATTTTAATTTCAATTTGTTGTAATTAAACTATTAAACGCGCTTTTTTTTTAATGTATTGCCATATTGGCTCTTAAAAGATAACAATATTGGTTAAACAAGTATGGTGTGCAGTAAAAACCTTAGTCAAACGTTGATTATAAATAAGTAGGTAGGTACGTTAATTATGTGAATAATATAATTATTTTTCTCGCATTTTTGGAGGTATACATTTAGAAAAAAAATTATAAAGGTCATATTATATGTTACATTGTGTTAATCTATTATCGTTGAGTAATAATGTAAACGAAATAATAGTTAGCTCAGTTATATCATGTACATATAAACATAATAATAGGTAGGTATAACACCTATTTAAAACGAAAATTGGTTTAACACGTAATTAAATAATTAAAATCAAACACAACAAATACTAATTGCTATAATAAATTATCATAAATACGAATATAAATATGTAACACATCGACAGAAGCTCATAAATGACAAAAGCCTAATTAAAACACAATATTCATTTAAACTTTAAAGTTTAAACATATTTTAAAATAAGAAATTTTTAAGATTAATATTACCTGAAACACTTGGTCGTGTAACGGGTTTTCCAGAAATATAGTTGCCATAATATTTACTTATTACTTTAATTATTTAATTACCATACCTTCAGGTAAGACCCCTGTATACATGAAAATAAGTATTAGGAAATTTTTTTGTTTTGTAAATTTATCATTTTAAAATATTAATAACAACGTTTACACATGTTTACAAGACACGTATACATACATAATATGGCAATTCAAAAATTATTCTGTATTAGAACAATAATGTAATTGATAAAATGTTTACTTGTAGTCATTGAGTTAACCTAAAAAATGTCTAAATATATAGATATAGATAATAATAAAGTACTAATTTTGTGATAAATTATAGATGATTTTTAAACCAAATTGTCTAATTTAATTTTAATTTTATAATAATATTTATAAAATTAATTAAAACTAGTACCTAACTTCCTATTTATATCAAATGTAATATGCATTACAGCAAAATACTTGAATTAGTTTTTAAAAGTATGACGTTATGAAATTGGAATGCTAACCTAAGTATAACAATAATATACATTAGCACAACTTTAAACATGGATTTTCAATCGCCGAAGATGAAATTACTACGTATTTACGTAATAATTGTATTTCATAAGTTATGTAGATTTTTGGCTAAATTAAAAAAAAAATAGTACAAATGGATTTGAAAACGAATTGTGTAACATTATATCTTATTAAATCAAAATGCTTCAAGTTTCGTCTCTAAATTAATGATGGAACATTATTAAAAAAAAAAATGTAGGACATAATAATATGTATGTATATAATACTACCCATACACTTTATTTATCGAGCCATATATTAAAAATCTATTCAAATTAATATATCGAATGTGGCTTTTTTAGTATTAATTTTATATTACTGATTTATAATTATACTACTACTATATAAAGTTACGATGGCTACGGTGAATGCCTTATATCCAAAAATATGTGTACCTATATAATGACAGGTTTTCATGATTATCACTCTGATTCTGTTGGTATATCGAGAGAATCCCTAAGGATGTCCCATAATAATAATATCCAGCGGTTCATTAAATCGTTCAAGATTTCTTGTAATTCTAATATTTCCTCCATGCTATCTTCAGTATTCGATTCATCATTAGAGGCCTCAGTTAGATCGTTGTTAATTTCTATTTCAGTGTTTCTTTCGTCTAAACTATTATAGTTGTTGTTTTGGTATAGTTGTTCATTATGGTTAATTTCAGAGTGAATGCTCTCATTATCACTGTCATCACTATCCACAAAATCCTGGTTTGATTTTTTCTCAATCATTTGGCCAACTAATTGTAAATTGAGGCTGCTCTTAATCCCGAACTGCACTCACGATAAAAATATAAATTATAGGAATCGCTGTTGAAATCGTTTCTATAGTGGTTTACAGAATGAGAAGTATTATAGTATTACTATCGTTATCTGTATCGGATCTGGAATGAGCTCTGCTGCATGCAACATCAGTCGGAACGTATCCACTGTCGACCATCTGTTAGACACACTGCAATATACACGTTCGACAAATATAATATATAATAAATATTAGTATAGAATCTACTGTGCGTTACAGTGATCGATGCGAATAAAAATTAGTGGGGAGGGAAGATTAAACAATATGTGAACTAGAATAGTTGGGGGATATAAAAGGTCTGACGGTATTCCGTATTTCCGATACTACTTCTATTCGATTCTACTATTTCTGCTTCCGACTACTTTAATTATTGGTATCTGATATTTGAGAATAATTATCGTGTTACTGAAAATACCGCGTTAGAGTAGGTATTTATCTTAAATATCCAATGCGTGTCCGTCCTTGATAAAATAATGGTATAGGTATTAACATTATATTCGGAAAATCGAGTTTATTGTGTATACTGTTCAAACCGCATACCTATTATTATACCCTACTTTGTAAACTTTTATATTCTAGACCACAAAAAGGTTAGGAACTTCTGATATAGAACAGTTTGTTGTAGCCTTGTAGGTACTAAAGGATTTTTATTCTATGTTAGTTTTTATTTTTGTAAAATCTTCCCTCTTCCACAGCATGAAAAAATATAAATTTTCTCGGATTGGAAAGATCGTTCTAGAATCACCGAGAATATTATACTTGTACCTAACCGGTAATGCCGCTCATACCGGTTACTAAATATCGGTATCAACATTTGAAATACCACCAGCCCTTTAGGATATAGTAGCGTATAATATAGGTTTACGCTATGTATAAAAATATATACATAGAATGGCTTTATAAAAGTCCTAAAATAATAGTTCCCTGCGTATCCAATCACGACCAAACTGATTGTGTATAATATTATGGTTCAGTTAAAAAGACTCGAAACTGATTTAAAATATGCAATATATTTATTTATATCTATGTTTGTTTAAATTGTATTATATTATGTGATATAACCATCATGTTCTACACAAATAATTATATGTATTGAAATTTAGGTATAACCATTATCAATAGGTACATAGATAAATATTTTTTATTTATAATTTGTATAATTTTTTTAAAAATATTATGACCTAGTAACTACAAGTACAAGGTACCATAATGTTATATATTATCTTAATATCTTATCTATTCTTCTATTTTTTAATTTAATTTTGCTATTATTAGTATAATAATAATATTTTTATATGCAAATTTTACTTAAAACAGTGTTTTTAATTTTTAGGACAATTTTTTTTGTAGGAAACTATTGATGCGTTTCGATAACTAAAAAGACTGTACTCGAAGTACGGTTTTTGTTTTTGTTTTCAGATCGAACTTATAAAATGACGTGTGCAGTAGAACATTATGTCATAAACGATGTATGGCCGCAATGGAAAAACACGATCATTAATAAGGCTATGCGGTAATTATTGCTTTGTTGCCGAAAATTGAAGATTTAATGATAATATATTATTTATGACAGTATAACAATTATAAAGGTATAGGTTACAATAATAATTATATTTTATTCGATTGTGACGATTACAGGACAACATTATTCAAACGATTTTCGTCGAAAAAGAGGTTTCATAATATATTATATGTTAATTTTGTCGTTTGTCTTTATGTACCTATTTCGCACCATTTATCATAGAATAAGAAAAATTATCAACCAATAGCCAAATTATAATATTATGATCTACACATAGGTACTTTTAAGATATTTATGTATTTGGTATTTAGGTTTTAAAAGCAGTACAATTAGGACTGTATTGGAAATGACTTAAAATTGTATGGTAGGAAAGCACACAATTATAGCAGTCTGTAATGTTTGAACAAATTTAATATTGTCCCAAAATGTATTGTAGACTGTAGTGAGGTAATTTGTAACAATAGATGAAATATTTTGTATAAAATATTACATACTACATATTTTATGTGTGAATCATTGACAGACGGGTTTCAACTGAACTTTGATAGTTTAAGTCCATAGTATTTCAATTGAACTGTTACAGATTTCACGGTTAACGGATCATATTTTATATCGTTAATACCAATAGACTCATAAAATATATACACACGTGTAATCGAAATCACGTATTTAGATTATTGTTTGTACATACAATCAGTATAGTTATAAATTCTAAGTAATAATTCTTTTTACAGGTATTTTAAGCAAGAATGAAAAACATTGTGTACAGAAATCCTAAATTGTAATAATAATATCCAATAAATAATAGTATCCTATTTATTGCAATATTATATAGAATGCATTATACTAAAACTATATAAAATAAAAAGTAGAAGATAATTTTCTCCGAAACATTGTTCAAAAACCAAAATATATTTTATGCTTCAACTAACTCTTCGTAAAAATGTTATACAAACAATAATTATTATTATTATTTGTATTCAAAAATTGTTTATTTATGATGATTTTTTGTTGTTGCCACAACTGTATTTTGTGTTTGAACAAATTATTAATACTATTTGATTCTCAAAGATCGAAGTACTAGTGGAACTTTTATAAAAGTATAACATTTAAACTTTCTCTTTCATTTTACTCATTCGACAAGACTAGGTTGTGTTAAAACTTTTTTTTAAGAAATGAAATGAAATTTTTGTTGACAAACAGTTTCCCTTTTCCGCAACAAAACCGTATTTTTTTTAACGAGATCAAAAAATGTCTTGAATAATTCAACTATCCTGTCGTGACAATTTACGAAGTTTTTTTCAAAATTCAATGAAGTTTAATTCGTTAAAAGTATTTTATATACGCGGACACAAGGAAAAGAAAAGAAATACAAAACTTGTTTTCGATAAGAATGTAAAAAATTTGATGGCGTACCTACGTTATCCGAAACAATCATTATTTTGTTGACAAATAAAAAAAAACATTTAATTTAATATTCACTAAGTAATATTTTAATATGTATAAATACCTACCTAATCAAATCATTATCATAATTATACTATAATTGGACTTATACTATAATTGTAATCATTCGAAATGACTCGTTCAAGAAAATATAGGTATAATTAAATAATTTACAAACGTTTAACGCCACCATTATTACAAGTACCTATGCAATACAAATATGGGGATAATTTCTGTCACATACTTCTTGCTTCACAAAAAAAGATATTATATTTTGCAGGCAGTAAATTCAATAAATAATTAAAACGTTTTATTTTTGGGAACGTAATTGGACCAGGTCATTTTCTATCTGTTATAATAGTCATAATCGAGTTGCGACCATAGAATAGATATTACGAGTTATACTTTAACATTGTAAATTATGATGTGTGTCATCCAAAATAAAAAGGTATATTGTGCGGAACTGTGTGCCGGTGAATTGCGGTTTATTAGAATAACGTACGAATTACGATATCGCGAATAATAACTTTATAAAAAAATAACCCACATTGAGATTTTGCAAAATTAAAAAAGAGATTGTCGAGTGGGAACAATGATTAACATTATTTTAATTATTACAACAGTGTTTATTATATTTCTACTGTATTACATTTTTGATAATAAATTTTATAAATTATTAAATTTTAAGTTTGTAACATATATGTTTCGTATACATTGTACATTTGAATTCAACGATAAATTATTGTATACAATAAAAACGGTTCGATGTGCAGGTGGGCATAGTTAGTCTGTCATATCGATTAGATTCAGATATAGTATAATAAACACCTACAGACATATTATAGTGGATATAAGAAAAGTACCAATAATTTTATTTTTAATGTTAAAATAATAGTAGGTATAGTAATAGAAATTATTATTATTTATTAATTTATTATTATTTTTACTTTAACTAAAACAATTGACTGCTTTTAATTCATACATATATAGATTGATAAAAAAATCTCACAAATATATAATATGTTAGCGTGTACACACATCATTTTTTTATAGGGTTATGTTTTCTTGGGGTTATTTATTTTGTTAGAGGTATCATGAATTGCCATCAGTGTTTACCTTATTACACCTGAAAGAAACTTATCAAATTCGCTGGCTACCGACCTCGCTAAACTTTCTTTTTTTTATATTTCTTATTTATATACGTATTTTATTTAAAACCAACAGAAAATAATTACTATTTAATATCAGGCTATTAGCGTTAACCAAGAGATTCCTTGGGGAAGTTGGATAAGTTATTTCGACCTTATTTAAATAATTTTTACTCATAAACACGTAACTTCTTCCATTAACTTTACTGTACTACAATATAGTTAATAATAATTTTAGTCACTACAATTGTTATTTAAATTTGCATTATTCAACAACACTCGGCAGCGGTCGCAGCCCGCAATGGAAAACACGATCATTAACAATGCTATGCGCGGTTATTATTGCTTTATTGCCGAAAATTGAAGATTTAATGATAATATATTATTTATGACAGTGTAACAATTATAAAGGTATAGGTTACAATAATAATTATATCTTATTCGATTGTGACGATCACAGGACAACATTATTCAAACGATTTTCGTCGAAAAATAGGTTTCATAATATATATGTTAATTTTGTCGTCGTCTTTATGTACCGTACCTTTATATCACACCATTTATCATAGAATAAGAAAAATAATAAACCAACAGCCAATAGGTATATTATAATATTATGACCTTCACATAGGTACTTTTAAGGTATTTATTTATTTGTTATTAAATTTTTTTAAAGACATACATTAATACAATTAGGACTTAAAAACAGACAACATAGGTAATTGAGACGCTGTTAATATTTAATAATATGTTTAATATATTTATCTATACATAATCTGTTCATATTTTGTATTTATTTAAATGTTCGACAATGTAGCGTAATATAATCAAATATATACAATGGAATCATATAGTTAATCAGTTATGTGATGTAATAGTATGTGTTATTAATTTATGCCATTAAAACCTGGGACGCAACTTGGTTGTCTAAAAAGGTATTCTGAATATAATTAGGCTACCTATGATGTTTTTGGAGTGGTGAAAAGTGGCCTCCATATATTAATATATACACGATTACAATATATAGCCCGTAATTAATAGGGGAGGTAAATATACAAATCTATATTCTATATACATATATAAGAAAGTCATGTTCACACAAAATCCATGTTTTTCACACGGACAGTTGTATTTCGACTGTTTCTGTGTTGGAATACCTACAAAACTATTCATATACGCACCAAAAAATTAAATTAAGAATGTTGTGTATCACCGTATCATAACTCACATAAGGCATTAGAATAATAAACACTATGTTTTTGGAATAATAATTTTTTTTTTTTTGTTTATACAATTCGAATTTAATATTCATAGTTTAATGACAGGACCACGCCTGCCGGGTCAACAAGTAATAAATAAAATTTAAAATTATGTATACAAAATAGTAGAACAATTCATTCAATTATTACTTATAATAGCCTACTTGGTGCAAAGCGAGGATTTTACCAGAACGCCCAAGTTACGACAATTATATTAGGCTTTATCGCAATACGCATTTTATTATCATTTATTATCCATTTTTTAGTTATTTTATGGTTGTTAAAAATTATTATGTGATACGATATTGTGGTTTATACGTTAGGTAGGTACATTTTACTGTTTTAGTAAACGAAAATCCCTAACATTGTTAACATGATAAAAAATATTATACGCGAGTATATATGTAGGTATAGCGAAAAGGGCAACATTTTGTTAGTTTTAAATAATTACACTTTTTATGAAGATTGTATTACACAAGCGGGTGTGAAATGGCGATGTAAATTAATTTCGTGTATTTCAAAGCTTTTTACGAGTGAAAATGAAACGGTGCTTTTAAAATCAGTTATCGAACATAAACATTTGCCGCGGGAAAATTTAACGAGGGTAACTATTTGTAATGCTTTAAAGCGGAAAGCCGTGGATGATATTTCTAAACGCCCATTAAAATTAATACTCGATGAAGTTTAATCAAATGTCATAGATGTAACATTAAACGATTTTATTTATTATTTGTGTATTTACTTACCCCATTTTAAGGACTATATTTTAGGCGTGCGGGAAGCAGGTACATTTTTCTCTAAGTAGTTTGGGTGGGAGAATTGGTATAAATAAAGGTATTTTGGGTGGCAATTGGTAAATGATCGTTTTTCTAACCTTTTTTTAGTGAGATACAATTTATCTATTAATAATAATTTTTGACACAATTATAATACAACCGTAATTTTTTACCGACGTGCTTATAGTGTAATAGTGTGGTGTATGTATTAATATATATGTGTGTGTGTAATAAATATATATGCGTATACAATGAATATTCCATTCAACAAATAGTTATGTATGTTTAAAACTTATATAAAACTTAAATACGGGAGCCGGGAAACCTATATATTATCTATTTAGTTAGCGGGCTGTTGTATATGAGGACAAAATATACTGTCTTAGGCTACTAATTTAGTACAACATAATAAAATATACGTACCTAATATCTATGAATCACGTCGGCTACCCTGTAGCCTAAACTAATGAACCAATTGACTTGAAACTTTCGCGGATGTCTCGATTTCTACATAAATAAAATAAAACATCGTAATTAAAAAAAAAAAAGAAAAAAAACATAATGCATTTGGTTTCTTAGTTGTAGAGACTTAAATAATAGTAACTACGACAAGCTAAGTAAAATTATTATTTACACTAAATAAATACACAAGGTACATTTTAAATACAAACAGTTATAAATACTTTTATATTAATGAATTTATGAAATTATCTAGCCAATTTTTGATATCACAACTTTTATGATTTAAGTGATTTTTTGTACTTAGCGATGTTTTTTCACGGAGTGTTTTTGATAAGATATCATTCATTTTTTTCAAGGCTGGACATTAAAGAATTAAAAGTTAAAATTAAGTTAAAACGTTAAGTTAATTAACTCGTTACTTTTTTTTAAAATTAACTTTTAACTTAATAAGTTACTTTTTTTTAAGATTAACATGTTAACTTCAAGTTAATTTTAGTCCATAGAATAATGCAAAATTTAGTACGATATTTTTAGAAAAGTATGTTTTTTTATAGCTAGTTAATCCTTTGATGTATCATTTTAAATTTCCCCAGTAATTTTCTTAGCATAAAGAAAAACTATTTAATAAACATTATTATGTGTCTGGATTTTTTTTATTTTGCAAATTAGAAAATTTTAACTTTAAACTAAGTTAAGTTACTTTTTTTTCAAAGTTAATGTTTAACTTAACGAGTTAACTAAAAAAATCATTAACTTGCCCAGCCTTGATTTTTTTAAGTACAAATTTGCAATTTTGTATATAGTTAACTCTTTTGTATTTGTTTTGGAGAGGAACGAGGTATTTAATTTAAATTTAGTATAGTAATTACAACCTTATGCAAGGTATTCAAAAAGTTCGGAACCATTATTAAAATAATTCGAGCTAATAAACGATCATATGATATATACTATCGTATATATGATATAACTAATAAAATTATGTAACTAAATATTTTACACGATAATAATAATTATGCAGCAGTATTATCTATTATTGCTCTAATTAGGTATTAAAATATACATACAGCTGGTAATTATAATGTTTCCAAACTTTTTGAATACATGGTATACTTATAAATTATAATTAATAATACGTAATAATGATAATAACAATAACACAATACACTTACAAAATTGAGTAATATACAATATATTATGAAATAAGTTTTTCGACTCGAGTTTGTGGTTTTATGATCTGTAACAGATATCAATAATATTTTATTAATCATTAATCCTAAAATATATAAAAAAAATACTGTATAATAGATCTCTAATCCATTCTCAATTACTATTAATGATCATTAAAATTTTAGCCGAGCAGAGCATGTTCAGTCACTTTAATACGTATCACTCTACTCGTTTAAATTTTGTGTTATATCTGATGGTCTCGAATAATTTTTCAACAGCTCTAGCTTGGAGGAAAAAATATTTATTTGTAATCTTAATTTAAACACAAATGATATCTTTAATAATTAAAAAAAAATGTTGTAAATGGATATTTAAACTTTAAAAAATACTTGAATTTATATGAGGGTGTAGTTATCAATTAATAAAAAAAAAAAACAACAATATAAAAGATAAATAATGTATGCAAAATTTACCCACCTGACGGAGAGCGATTATAAGAAATTGTTGTTCAGATGGCAGTAGTAGCGGCGATAGAGTGTGGACCAAAACACGGTGTCTGTGAAGCCAGCCCAAAGTGAAATGTTTCCCCATCGAGATGAAACTTTGTGAAAAACCGTCTCTAAAGCTGTTGCGCGAAATCTGTGCGCCGGATTCTAGAGTCGAGTTTTACACGCCCTCTATATTCAAAGCATTTTGAGGGGGTAATACACTGAAAATCGATTTTCAAAAAGCCGGGTGATAGAAACCCTCGTAAATACATCGCGGTGTAACGGTCCTGGCATGATACGCGCTCCGATCACAGGGCTAGTGTCGATGTAATACAATGATATTATGTATAACTACACCTGCGAGGTACACTACCATAATTGAATAACTCAACAATAAGTAATATACTTAGAGTAGCTATAAAATGTTGTATTTGTTTTTTTTTCTTAGAAGTTGACAATCTATATAGATTGGCACGACGAGTGTACGGAATGAATCCGAAAAGGAAATACCAAAAATAAGTAACGCGCGAGTATAAAATTGGCACTCAATAGTGACAATATTTAATATTTTTTAAAGTAAATGTTAATTTTAAATTGTTATTGGACTTGAAGTCAAATGGTTAAATATAGTTGTGACTGTAGTAACGTAGAAATCAGTAAACCTCTTAAAATCTATAGCTTTATAAAACTAAAGCTATATTAACCGACTTCGTCCGGATTAAAATTAATTTTTCGTTATGTTTTACAGTTGAAATAAACACAAGTTCGCGTATAAACTATCCTAGAGCGGCTATAGCAACATATAGGGGTTGAATAATAACCTGTACTCGTCGAGTCTTGAATAATCGATTGACATATAACAACTGACGGATAGTATAAAGAATTATAATATAATGTATACTCATTATATCTATGTTTTATCTGAAAATTTAAATCAACCTACAGTCTACTTCGATATTGTTGTGGCCAGTCCTTGTCAGTCAATCAAAAGTAAATAAAAACAAAATCCGTTATTTTTTTTTTATATATATATAGATCGTTTTGTAGTGCGTGATATACGCATCCACATTAACATTTACAGGTTTACGGCGCTTTTCAAACGTTTTTTCACTTTTTTATACGTTTCTACACACACACTGTTATAAGTATTTTTTATGTGTGTGTGTGTGTGTGTGTGCGTACCTACTACGGCGGGGGATATATTATAATGAATCTGACGGGCCTCTTGCGAGTAGTTTCTCGTGTTTTTAAAAACATTCTCATTTACATTCGTCCATGTGTTATCTCATCTGCCATACATGCGTGCATTACAATAATTTGTATGCGTACGTCGGCGATGACGGCGACCGATCGTCCCAAATCGGGCGTGGGGATCTGACAGCACACACACAAACACATATATTTGGTTTTACACTGCAGTTAGATATTGTAATTTAAATCGTCTCTAAAGTTTATATACAATCGGTATATTTACATAATATTTCAGTCGCATCATAACGAATGACGGGGAATAACAATAATAATAATAATGATAATAAAAACGACCCTCAGTTCACCCAGTCGGCCGGCCACCGGGTGATTTCATACGGGTCGCACTATAAGGTCCAAGCCGAAGACTACACTTTAGTTGTTTGTAAACGTTTATAAAAGACATTATATACAATACGTACATTGGCGGTGTACATTGGGCGGCGGCTATTGTGCGACATACGTACATAATGTACCCACGACAACACCATATATCTAACCGTATTCATAAATTCATGTATTGTAATCATATACAGTATATTTATACATGCATCGCTATAGCGCCTAAAAATATCGACAAATATGCGCATAATGATAAACGACACGATGAATTAGGCTTTGAAAACGAATAATAATCAAATATAATGTCAAATAAACAGGCGTATAATATAGAGCTGATCAACGGTATACTGCGGGCGCAATGGTCATAATGAAGTACGTTCGACCCCAACATTATTGTAGTTATTTCGAAGGAACAAAAAAAAATATACGATAGTATAATAGTGTCGATATAATAATATGTTATGTTATGCGATACCTATATTATATTTTATTATATCGTTGCTGACGTTTACATCGTATTGTCGTACTTATATTGGTGTTCCTCGGTATAATTTGTATGGGTACGGCATAATATAGATAATAATATAATTTATTTTAATATTTATGATTTTCGAATAACACCGTAACCGATAACCAAAATGTATACGTTATTATAAATAATGTATATTTTTCCTCGTTATGTCACTGTGTACGTTATATTACGACAACGAATATTGCGCGATTAACATCAACGTATAATATTTTGGATTGTAAAATAGGCTCAGCAAGCGTTCCGGTTATAGATAATATAATATAATTAATATTATATATTACAACAGTAAAGGAATGGAAAGAACATCATCGGATTTATTTTTTGTGATTGTACACGTTATGAACACGAGAACGATGCGTGAATATAGTGAGTACACGATTGCACGATAACCCCGGAGGTCGTGGCTGTATTACACTTTATAATATAGATACTTTATAGACTGATACTTAAGTAATTTTCGATTTGTTCGGAATAAAAACACGATCCGGCACATTATTGGTCTCACGTGGAATTATGCACATAAACGGAATCGTTTTCGCTCTAAATAAAATTAATTTCAGTTCCTAAAAGAAAACTGAAAATCGTTGACATTTTTGGAATTTTGATGTCTTATTTTTCATCATCATTTATAATATTATTCGCAGAATTTTGCATACATTGTGTCTTTTATGTAAAACGAAATTAAATCACGTAGACAAAATTCCTTTCTTATAAAAATTCTTTGACTACCGTCGCACAACACGGGCGTATCACCTATCATGCGTAAAAACATTTCAAAATCGTATATTTATATAAAAATATATTCGTTTAAATTTTAGCTGACACTGCAGAAATTGACGTAAAATATTATTCGTCTACGTCTAGAATTCTAGCGTGTTCTATTATCATATCATTATGATGACAATAGCCACCGGTTGAATAAAAAGTTAGATTGGAAGGTTAGTTTTAAACATTATATTTTATTTTTCGTTTTCAGTTCGTTTATATTATTGTATTCGATACGTCCGTTTAAATTCCACTGTTGTTGTTGTTATAATGAGTATAAGACTATAAGATTAGTACTTAAGAGACTATTACCTATAATCGATACACATGCACATTTTCTAAAAGGTGACGATTGTGCTACGAATGTAAAATATCTAATGTAGGTACGTTTTAGTTTTTACCATTCAAGGGAATGTGATTTAAAGACGCCACCTTTCTTGGTGATTAGCTCAAAACGACATTTAAATAATGTTTATATTCTAACTACCGTCTGGATTCTATAGGTGTGTCTATCATTGTCTCCTTTACATGCATTAAATTTCTAATAGAAGTCTATCGTCTAGAGCCATTACAAGTAATAATCGTATCAATTAGATACGAGGACAATAATATAAGTATGTGTTGTATTTTTAAATCCATTATCTATAGGTTATTTTTTTACCAAAAAAAAATACATTAGAAGATATTTGTAATTATATATCCATTTGAACCTATACAAAATACCTATTAACAAAAATCCTGTTTCCTACACGACGCTACTGTAGACTTGACATTAATAATATGTCCCATAATGTAGGTACCTATATATTGGTCTATAATACCCCTCTGTGACTGTCGATTTTCGAGCACACAATAATAAAATACAAACCATCTGTCCGTATGCATACCTATATTATGTGTAGGAACCTGTATCCGGTCATTAGTTTGACATTTTTTCTTATTAATATATTTATTTTTCATACAAATAAAAACGTATAACGTTTCATTATATGCCGTATACATAGAATAAATATTATACCGGATGTGTATTATATACATTATCAGTTTTTCATTCAATTTAAAATTATATAGGTAAGTACTATTAATCGGAAAAGAAACAAAAAAAAAAACACATAAAATAAAAGTATATTTTAGTTAAAACGATCGAGTGTAATTTATTTGTATCTATACATGGAGTATAAAATATTTCGAGAGCGCAATATGACGCAACAGACTTGATTTTTATATAAATATTTATTGGTGTTTCGAAATTAATCTGACGAACGGGTCAAAGGCCGCAGTGGCGATATGATTCTCCCGCACGAAATCTGGACGCTTCTGAACACAAATAAATTGTGCATTATCATATTAGGTACGTTAGTATTTTATTCTTCGGTCAGAAGTATATAATACCTATATTAATTTCGATATTGTTGATTAGTGAGTGAACTATGATTTTTGTATTGTTATCGAAACTATACTTATATCACCTATTCGTAGAAACATAACAAAATCTTATACTTATGTAAAAAATACATACGTTTACGTTTAAGCTGATACTGCAGAAATTAATATAAAATATTACTAGTACATCTATAATTTTATAGCGTTTTCTATTAGCGTATTATTATGATGACAACAGCGAACGGTAGAAAAAAAAGTTAGGTTAGAAGGTATAAGTCTTAGCCTTGAGGTATATTTTATTCTTTATTTTCAGTTCGATTATATTATTGTATTCGGAACGTCCGTTTAAAGTCCACTGTTTCTATAATGAGTATAATGAATATAAGACTATAAGAGTGATACTTAAAAGACCTACCTATAATTGATACACATGTACATTTTCTAAAAGGTGACGATAGTGCTCTATAATGTAAAATATTTAATGTACGTTTTAGTTTTTACCATTTAAGGGAATATGATTTAAAGACACCACCTTTCATAAGCGATTAGCTCAAAACGACATTTATATTATAATGTCTATATCCTAACTACCGTCTGGATTCTATGGGTGTGTCTCACTGTCTCCTTTACATGCATTCAATTTCTAATAGACGTCTGTCGTCTAGACCTATTACAAGTGATAATCGTATCAATTAGGTACGAGGACAATAAAATAAATAATATTTATTATATTTTTAAATCCATTACCTATAGGTTAGTATTTACCCAGAAAAAGACGTTTCAAGATATTTGTAATAATATATCCATTTGTATCTATACAAAATATTTACAAAAGCCCGGTCTCCGCGACGCCACTGCAGATTTGTACATCGATAATGTGCCCCATAATGTAGCTATACATTAGTTTAAAACCCGTCTACCCCTCTGTGATTGTCGATTTCCGAACACACAATAATAAAATGGGAACCATCTGTCTGTATGTACCTATACTATGACGTGTAGGTATAGGTACCGTAGAAGTACCTGTATCACTGGTCATTAGTTTGACATTTTTTCTTACTAATATAAAAATTGTTCAAATAAAAAAAAAAACGTAAACCGTATCATTAAGTACCGTATACATAGAATAGATGGTATACCGGATGTGTACACTATCAGTTTTCATTCATTTTAAAATTGTATGTAGATTAAAGGTACTGTTAATTGGAAAAGAAACAAAAAAACACATAAAATAAAAGTATTTAATTAATACGATTAAGTGTAATATATTTGTAACATTATTTCTGTATATATTATGTAATATACACATGGTTTTTTCGAAATTTATCTGACGAACGAGTCAAAGGTCTCAGGGGTGATATAATTCTCCACGAGATCTAGACCCTTCTGAACATATAAATAAATTGCGCATTATCATATTAGGTACGTTAGTATTTTATTCTTCGGTCAGAAGTATATTATAATACCTACCTATATTAATTTCGATATTATTGACTAATGAGTTATGATTTTGTTTCATTACCGAACCTATATGTAAAAACATTGCAAAATCTTAAATTTATTTAAGAATATATTCGTTTACGTTTTACCCGAAACTGCAGAAATTGATGTAAAATATTATTCGTACCTACATCTTTTATTCTAGCATGGTCTATTATCATATCATTATTCATTATAATGACAACAGCCACCGGTTGAAAAAATGTTAGGTTAAAAGGTAAGTTTTAACATTTAGGTATTTAATTCTTCGTTTGCAATTCGATTATATTATTGTATTCGATGCGTCCGTTTAAATTCCACTGTTGCTATAATGAGTATAAGAATGGTACTTATAAGACTATTACCTATAATCGATACACATGCATATTTTCTAAAGGATGACGATAGTGCTGTATAGCGTAAAATATTTAATGTACGTTTAAGTTTTTTACCATTAAAGGTATGCGATTTAAAGACACCACCTTTCTTGGGCGATTAGCTCAAAACGACATTTAAGTAATGTCTATATCCTAACTACCGTCTAGATTCCATGGGTGTGTCTTACTGTATCCTATTTACATGCATTCAATTTCTAATAGACGTCTGTCGTCTAGACTTATTACAAATAATAATCGTATCAATTAGATACGAGAAAAATAAAATAATAAGTATTGTATTTTATTATACATTTTTAATTTATTAACGTACGTATTTTATTCTTCAGTCAGCAGTACATAATACCCATATTATAATTTCGAAAATTTTGATTAGTGAGTTATGATTTTGTTGATTGTTATACAAGTGTGTTATTACATAATAAAATAATATAAAATAAATAGAAAGTCTATTTAAATTTGATGTGCTTCAGTGATCTAAATAACAATTTCAGGAACACTATAGTCACATACAAAATATTTGTCGATTAAACATATTTAGGTATGTGTTATGTGTTCAAATAATTAAACATCACAAACGACTTTGAAGTGCTTAATGTTCTTCAGTAAAATTATATTAAAAATCCATTTACTTACAAAAAGAAACTAAAAAATTGAATATAAGATTCCTTGTTAGTTGTTCTTGCTATATCTTCAAAGTAGTATAATATTCTGTTATTAAAAATACATTACACTTTAAATTTTAATACCTACCACGAGTATAAAACTTTAAAATGTAAGTTTATAAGTTTTTCTTAATGGAATTGAAAAGCAAAGTTAATAACAGAGCAATATTAATTTTTTATGGGCTTATGATGATGAAAATATAATGAAATTTTATTTTAACACAAATATCATGATTTAAAGTCAAACAATTTTGTTATTTTATGGCAATGTAAAAAATACTATAATGTGGAAACTTGAAATACTTGACTAAACTTAAATTATTATTTTTCATACACAAAAAACAAAAAATATACATATATTTAATTATATTATTGGCTGTTAATATAGCCAGCTAATACCTAATCTAAATATATTTTAACAATTTCATTCAAACAAAGGTACAAAAATAAATGTACTAATAATGTAATTGTAAGACATAGCTATTCACTGTCCATGTATTTTGATAAAAAAAAAATAGTGATGAATGGCGCAAATGTATAAATAAATACATACACGATTTTGGTGATCGTACTAGAATCAAATACAATAAATAATAAAAAAAAAAGAGACTAGTGCCTGCGATTCAATTAAAAATAATATTACGGCGGCTACATAGTGCCTGTAATAGAAGTGCAGGTAGATAGTAAAAATAGTTTAGTAAATTGCGGTCGGTATTTTTTGGGTATCTAAAAAGGGTATGTAAACTGCACCTGGTATTTTTCAGGTATAAATTTCTATGTAGTAAATCGCGCCCATAGTATCTATAAGTGACCTCGAATTCATCAATATCTGTTTTAAACACTGTACATTTATTCGATCATTGTTTGGTTTTTACACTAATAAATGTACAAAATTGTTTAAAATCGTTATGATATTAGCGATACAATGACTTAAAACACAATATATAACAACTAATAATATTAATTAAAGTACGTTTTCTTCGCCGTTCACTTCAACATAGATGTATGCGGTATATAGCCAGAAATAAAATGAAATTATAATCTACTAAAATTATAAATTTTCAAAATTAAAATGCGAATTGTCTTCAGGTGAAACAAAGTGGCGATGTAGTGTAAAAACGTGTAAAGAATTTTTGAAATCGATGACAAAAAACAATAATATTAGATATAGAAAAAATGTAAATCAAAATCATGAAATTGATCTTCAAAAAATAACTACGACGATTCCGCTAATTCTAAGTGGAAAGCAACCGAGGTCTGCGAAAGACCAGCAAAAATACTCCACAGGCTTAAAAAATAATATTTCTATGGAACGCAATTTACTACACAAAAATGTATATAAATTATACCTACCTGAAAAGTTCCAGGTGAAATTTACAAATTTTACCGTTCGTTTTACTTTTACTTTTACATTTACTTTTGTCCGTACATTTCATTCTACAGTATACCGATATCAAATTGTAAATTAATATTTAGAATTTGGAATTATTATTTCATATAATAGCCATATAATGTATATTTTATGTACTAATGAATATGTTTTAACTATTAACCTGTGTTTTCAAATGTATTTTCCTGTGTGAAAAATAACTCATAATACATTTTATAATGCAATATGAACTATAAATTGTATTTTCCTCGTGTCTAGACGTTGGAATGTATGTAATAGAAAATACATTAATGGTAATTAGATAGTAATTAGGATAGATAAAATATACGAATAAATATACGATTTAGAAACAAAGAATGTGGTGTCCTTGAGTCACATTCCTTTAAATGGTAAAAACTGAAATGTACATAAAATGTCTATTTTTGATGCTATTTTATTTTCAATATACCTAATATAATATTATATTATTATATTTATTTTTCATTAGGTTAGCACACGTTATTAAAAATATTTTCACTAATTTTATAATACCGACAAAATTATTAACACCTTTCGTTCTGTTTAATTCTACAGTATAATTGCAGTAATATTGTATGATATAATATTACAATTTATAAGTATAGGATTTGAATGTATAATATGAGGTGATGTGTGTTTGGTGTTATATAGTGCGAATAGCTATATAATAATAATCAATAAGTCAGTATTATTAATTATAATATTATAATATTGATTGTAACACTGGTGACAACTATTTATTCTAATCCATTAGAATAAACAGTAATAATATGGTCGTGGATGGCTTAACGAATCCAACGGTGAGGCCACCATAATAATATGTACAAATATTGATACCTATGATACCTATATACATTTTGCAGTTTTACATAATGGTTAACGAACGCCCGTCGTTGTGCTATTCGCCGAACATAAGTTTTCATACCTACCTAAATGATAATGAAACGTGTTTTATATATAATAATTTTACATAATTCTGACGGTTTGCTTTTTAATAATATATAATTGATTTTTAGATTTTTAATGTATATTTACAACTTTTTTCAATTATTTTGAGGTAAATATTTATTTAATTATCTCATTTGAGAAAATCCATTCGGATAGAATTAGTGCCAAGACAAGTTTCATGCTACACACGTCTGACGAGTAGATTTAATCGAGTGTTTATGAACCTGTCATTTTCCGACGGCTTCATTAAATTTAAAGAAAAACTTCCAACAACGGTCTATTATCTTAGAATAAACACAAGCTTTCTTGGGTTTAACCGTTTTGTCAAACGTTGATGTGCTAATATTATTAATTATCTAATCCTTATATTATATATTATCATAATATTTCATATTCAACCGTTAACATTGACAAAACTTCCTAACACGCAATAATCACAACACGGTGTGTTATAAGTACTGGTAGTATATATACCATCGCACCATGGTATTTGAAAATTATTTCGATTAAAGAAATGTATACAAAAATAGTTTTCGTAGGTATATCGAGTATACAATAACTATTACGAATTATTTCATAGCACCGATAATATCTCGAAAATTAATTATTGGACACCCACGTTTTTTTATGACACGATTGCGACAAATGAGTCATTGGATCGCTATAGCAATAAAATATATATATTTCTTGCAGATGTTTTTAAAGAGCAAAAAAATGGATACCCTCTATCTACGTTATACAAATATAACATAAATTCTACTAATCAACGTAATGCAATCGTATTGCGATACGTAGCCATAAATTATTATGGGTTTTATATGATGGTATAATATAGGCTCACACATTGGCATCTATATCTATATTAGTTTATAACTTCAGCAAGCAGTGTTATATTACATATTTGTATTTCTTAATATAATATGATGTGGGACATAAAAAAAAAATCGTATTTATTTTATTTTATTTATTTATCAACTTCAGTATTTTTATTACACATCGTCATAATTGGTATCTATAAAATACTTTATTATTTTATATCGTAATGGTTATAAATCAAAATATACTGTATAAACAATATTGTCGCTTTATAAACTTATAAATAACAGATAAAATAATTCAGAATGTTTCAATAAATATATGAATGAATTTATATCACCACATTCACAACATTACAACAAAGTGCTTTCCGTAATCGATTGTTCTTTGGGTAAGCACTACACACGAGTCCAAAATTGTTTTGTTTTTTTTTAGTTCTACGTACAAGTACAACTTGCAATAAATATAAGATTTTCCACTATCCTTGCGCACTGATAAGATCATATAATTAATTTACCAAGTAAAAAAAAAAAATTCCCTTGTGCTTTTAAATTGCATATACATACTATATCCAAAGTTGTTAGTTCACTATTACTGCTAGGTAAATAATTTTAATCTCCGACAATTTGCACTAGCTTGTTTAGTAATAAGTAATATAGACGCCGAAAAATTCAAAAAGTTATATACTTAGTAATTGGACTTCTAAAAATGTTGTAACAGATAGCCCAGGTAATTGAACCACTAATTTTAAAGAAGCCTAAAATCATTAAAAACCTGAAAACGAACTTAAATTAGAAAAAGTTGTTTTAACGAAATTAAATACGAATAAAGCGAAAAATCCTAATTGAATTTAGGTATATGTCTTTACTCTTTCTTCTTTTAAGAAACTTTTATATCGAAAGTACTAAATAATTTTCGAAACTTATTCTATTACAAAGTTTAATACGAAAAAAAAGGCCAAAAACCAAATTTGAATTTGTGAAATATGTATCGCATTATTTGAAGATAAAATAATTATTATTTGACTAATTTATGTACCTAGTTTTATATATAGATGTTAATTAAAAAAATTAATTTACAAAAATGCTAAGATTAAAAAAATAATTTTATACATTTCTACATTAGTAGCCAAAAGTTAACAAAATACTCATACCTATATTGAATACGAAACAAGTTTCTACCTAGATAAGATGTGACTAGATTGTTGACCGCTCTTATAAGTAATAACGATAGTTTTTATTAGTTCGAGTGTAAAATAATATTAATCATAGTGTAGGTGTAAAGGTTCACAATAAATTATTATATAAATGCCTTATTATTCATGTCAATCATATTGTATTATCATCTGGTGTTTAAAAATGACAGTTATTATAAATTAATAAATTTGAATTAAAAAAAAAAAAGATGTCAATCAATTTTTTTTTTATTTCATTAATATTAATTTAAAATAAAAACTACGAAATAACATTTTTATAACTTACCCGCATAGTAATAATGAGGTGGATCCATATAGGTCAAATTGCGTGCGTCATTTTTCGCGACAAAAGCCGATTACGCAAATCAGCACAGCCGCCTCCGGTTATTAACGATAAAATGGATTTGAGTGAAATACGAGCAATATATTTAATATTCAGTAAAACAAACAGATTTGTGAAACATTTCAAATTAAAAAATATAAATTGAGTTCAGATATTATTCAAACAATAGTGTTTTGAGTGTTATGAATATTTTACAACAAAAATGACGCACTTCGTCAAAGTTCTAATATATTAAGCGCTTATAAAATAATGTTGTGATTGCGTATTTTTAATATTTTGGTGTATAAACATAATTTATGAAACACTAAAACAAAGTCTATTTTGTTAAATAATGATTTTCCTTATTTTTTTTTTTTGTGTTTCTTTAGGTTTTTTTGACAAGTACCTACTAGGAATATTTTATCAAAAATTTCGTTCAAAGTTGAAAATCAAAGCATTTTTATAACTCCAAATGGTAACGACAAACATACAAATAAAATATAAACACTCGTGTGAACAACAATGAACAACATAATCATTCAATAATTGTGTTAAAATATGTTTTTGCGGTAATACTGAAATCGTGATATTGTTACATAAAACTATAGCGATGCATTAAGTATTTTGAGATCAAACGGTTATTGCGTGAATGAAGTCATAATATAATTATTATATACTAATACGATAATTATTATAATAATAACATCAGAAGTAAATTAAATATTATTATCATCTTTCGAGTATATAAATCCACCACTCAATCTTCATTTCTATATAGAAGTCCATATATTTATAATAACTTATAACTTATAAAATACGTGATTATACAAATTATATTATTATACTAGCTGAATTACTCGTCGCTGCCGAGTTAAAGTTATCGGTTCGGTATCAGCAGATCGGCGGCGGTGGACGCGAAATAGAAAGGGAAATTTGGGCGGCCACGTCTAGCCATTGCGCGTCGCCCGCTACCGTACCTCGAATCTCAACCACCATTAAACCGTTTTACCCTTAAAATGCGAATTTCGAAAAATCCTTTCTTAGTGCGCCTATACATACTAATAAGTATATTTATTTTATATTATTCGCCGCTACCACTATTATATCGAGAGAATAAAGTTATGCACAAGCCACAAAGCATAACCAAATGCGGATTCTATATTACTAGTCTTATTAGTTATTACTAAAAATTACTAGTCGTAAACGCGAAGTAATAAAGGGAAATGGTCACAATGTGCAATCTATTGTTTAAGCTGCATAACGTAGACACTGTACGGTCGGATAAAAATGTTTATTTTCAGAACCTTTTATTATATGCATAAAAAATATATATTATAAAAATCAGTTCTATACCTAAGTAGTATGTATACATATATTATTATGTCAATTATTAAAATATAAAAATTAAAAATTAATTAAAAATGCAATTACAAATGTTATAACTTATAAAATAGGTATAATGTAAAATAGTCAGTTTTCTTTTAGTTTACTTTAATTTACTACTATATAATTAAAAGTTATGTTAAAAACTAAATTAAAAATGTATATATAATACAAATATAAATAAAAAATTTTTTATTTAAAATTTTGAAATGTATTATTTCCTTTTTTTATGCTGTTTATAGTGGTTACATAAATTTAAGTTGTCACTAATGGCATTTTTGTCTCTTATAAAGTCTATTAACACATTTGTCTAATTATATTATCCACAAAACTTTCCAAAAACTCGGATAAGTAGTTCCTATTAATTTATTAAACGAATTATTCCACCCTTCATTGACATTATTAGTCCGATGAGATAGTCAGATACGGCAGTCGTCGTCTTGCAGATGAAATATTTTTCATCGATAAACGCAAACAATAATTTGATCATCTTTGATATCATGCTTGGTAAAAAAAATATATATATATTGATAAATTATTAGCGATAGTAAATAATATTAATTTTATTCGCGTTAAACCACCTTTTATAATAATATAAACATGTTTAATAAGTGGGTAATTAAAATTTACAATATATTGCATTTAATAAAAAGTGCGGGTCGCTATAAATTGCGTCCTATCATATCAAACTTCTTGTGTAAATTGCGACCTGGGTATATTTTTGTAAATGTCTATCTAAATATTTTTTAATCATACTTAAATTAGATACGTCAAATGCTTTTTTGTTTAAATTATTGTTAAGTTTCTAACGATTTATTATTAGTTCCAAAATATATAAATGATTGTGATCTTTAAAACTATCTATACATATATTATTAATTATTATCATTATTTCAAAAAGCAATTACACGTTTTAATTGATCAATAATAATACTTATCTTTAAACTGTACAGCTGACCGGAAATCGAAATTCCTAGACCTCAATTTACATAGTTTATGAGTATATGACTATAACCTTTTTTATCTTTTTGGGGGAACGCAATTTACTGACTCCGAAAAATACGGACGGACGAATGTAAGTTTCCACACAAAATATAACAGGTAAAAATTACCCCTAATATACTTGAGATCTTACGCGAAAAAAATGCATCAATACAAATAATACATCCAAGTACGTATATGTATGATTAAGCGGTGTGTTTTTTTATAAAATGTATAATTATTATGAACTAAAAGAGTTTTTCCCTTTTCATTATACATATAAGAAATTATGGTAATTTTTATAACTTATAATGTTATCTCTATTAAAAATTAATAAGTACTGAACTCAACCATCAGTGAATCACCATTTATCTAATTATTTAAGTAATAGAGATAAGTATAAATATTAATCGAGCGCTGTATTGCTGCGTAGGGAATTATACACATGGATGTATTTTTGATCGTGTGTGCGTACTTACTTACTGGTATACTTTTATAAGTGTAGGAAATTACATAATATGTAACCACTTACCTTTACTGGCCACTATGTTTGGTTTGGAAACTTACTAACTACTAAGCCCCAAAAACACAGTGCGGGCTTAAATCTTATCAAAATCAAGAATTTTAATTATAAATTAAAAACATTTTAAATTAATACATAAAGGTACAAATTAGTCGATAGTCAATAATATATACAAATAAATAATTGTGTATTCATATTGTATTTGTCACAGACTCCATCTGGATACTAACTTTTATATTTATTATTATTTTATACAGTTTGCTGTACAATATTTTTAGAGATATTTATAATTGTATTATTATAATATCATCGCCATTCACTTTTTAGTTCCATTGTAAGAACTTATATTACAGTATACCGAATTTACAAACTGTATTATTTATTTTAAAATAACAATAATAATGTAAAAGCATTAAAGTATACTTTATATAATACGCCTGATTATTATTCGAATTTGTATACATGCGGTGAGTGGTTCGCCATGTGGCGAAACAATCAAGTTAGGGGAACAACCAAGTTTTACGTACACTGTTCGAACCCATCACGAAAATACACGTATATAGCAACGCGCAAATCGGCTCTGACGCAAAAAAAAATGTCGCACGTAATTTGGTTGTCACTCAACATCGTTTTTTTCGGGTGCGTAATATGGATGAAGCAGTATAATGCTATTACACGTGACGGTGTAAAAATCTAAAGGATAATTAAGTTATACCATAATATAAACTTATTTATATACTATTATGTACATAAATTATTGAAAATATATAACTGCTTGTATTCTGCAGTTGTAGCGAGGAGCATTATAAGACGGGTATCTGTATAGTGTACATAGCAAACGACATCTTAAATAAGTAATTCAAATTTAAAATTATATTTATTTCCCAATAAAAACGTCGAATAACTACAATTTACATACAATAGCCATAACTCGTAATCAATACAATGCATTAACAATAGTAATTATTAACATAAAGTATACTCAATAATATAATCATAATTAATTCGATAAAAAGCGTATGTCGTTTTAATATTTAATACAAAGTCACAGAGATATAGGCAAATAATTATAAGTACAACGAAGATTCATCCTGAAATAAATCTTAAGATCGCTATAATATAATTTACAGAGTTTTTAGTGATTTATTTGGGTATCGCATGATTATACAAAATATAATAAATATATAATATACATACATATTTGCGTTGTATTTTGAAGTTTTAAAATATATTTCATGACCATATAGTACTAATTCTATTACATTACAAAAATAAAAAATATATATAAAAATAAGCTCTAGGCACATTATTTTAATTGAAATGAATTAAATAAAACTAAATATAAAGAACGTAAAAAGATATAAACATATAACAGTTTTAAGATATTAAAATAATCAAAGAATACAGAAGTCATAAAATAGGTACATCTGGTAGCATTTATATCGGTTTGGTTGACTTGATAGAATTATATATGGTAATAAAAAGTTAAAACATCACTTATATTATTATATTGGTATTATGTATAAACAGAATCACATTTTTTTAAATTTTATATTTTAATAAGCACACATACTCTTAAGCCCCAACACTGATTAGGTCCTTCGCATAAGCCTATATATTGTCATAAATATGTTATATGATCATTTTTTTTTTGTTCTTTTTTTTCTACACATATATAAAAAATGTTAAATATCTTCACCGTCATTTTTACTTATGTATGGTAAAAAAATTATTTACAGACTGTATAATTCAGAAATAAATATGTATATAATATAGTTTACGCATATTATAATGAGTATAATAGCATTTAAACTTGCGATCTTATTATAATACTAGATTTAAACACTACGCTATCAGTCATTTAATATAATCTATTTCATTATATACCTAAAATAATATTATGCGTAGCGGTAAAATCAAAAGGGGAGGCGTAGCGATATCTAAGCTATCATAGTATGCAAAGTGAGGCAGCGCCTCGGGCCCCAGAGTTGTAAAGGGTCTAAGGATCCTTGGACAATTATTATTCTGGGACAACTTCTTCAAAATAATTGAGAACGTTGTAGTATCTAATAGCGAATGTTCCAAATCATGCCTATTAATTCCATTCGCAATCAGTATTTAAATAGAACAATAATATACGTACAGTTTGTAGTGAATGAACGGTGTTCACAGTGATCGTTATAATAAACTAGCTACGGCTACCGCGGTCCGTGATTAAAGACGACCGAAATAATCATTATCCCGAACATAATATTGAATATTTTATGTAATTCAATTGTAATATGCTAAATAGTTTACTGAAAATATTATTATTGTGTTATTGTCAGGTAAAATGTTGTCAAACATATACATTTTTTTTATAAACTTTAAAAAGTGATTCATTTAAAAGTTTTAAAATTTTTAAGTTCGCTATATCTAACCTTACAATAGACAAAAAAAACTAAACGATTAATAGAAACGTCTTATTTTTGAAATGAGACCAAATAACCGAAAAATATTACGTGTATATTTTTAATTTTAATAAAAATATAAGTAAGCCAGTAAGGGTGCCATGTTTATTTATTGATCCGGGGCCCTTTCACGTCGAGCTACGCCACTTGCCATAATTTATCAGTCAATATATACGGTGATTAAATAGGTAATTTTTTTAAAAAAATTATATACTATATGATATGTTACATGGCTATTAAAACGTATACTATTGTGTGCCTCTTAAGTGTTAACATAACGTAATAAAATATACAACCCGCCCAAAACATTATTTTTGTATTTCAACGGACATAAATAAATAAACGTGACATTTTAGAAAACGCGTAGGAAAAAGGTCTATAGTAAAAATAATAATTGTCTCAAACGACATGGGTGGTCAGCGAAAAACGATTCGCTAACCGTACAGTGAAATTAAACATACGAAAATACGTTGAACATGACATTTTTTTTTTTTTTATATAATATATTAGTATTAGGGTGGAATGTCTTTTCGTCCGAACCGCATCGCGAGTTTTATGCGGACGAGAGCCGTATTTTGGGCACCCCTGGTATGATAATTATCACCGCGTGTGTTTAATAACTAGTGAAATCCTTATAACATTTAACATAGGTACGTATATACCCCCACCTAACATCGAAAACAATAACAATTATATTAATATTAAACTAACGACGATGATGACATTGTAATGCAATGGAAATAGTTTAGTAGCGATTATAAGACGAGCGTATATTGAACATTGTATGCGCTAGAGAAACGAATAATTACCGGGCGACGGATGTAATCGTGTCCTGCGGGTAAGTGGTATACTCGCAGCTCAAAGTCGCCGACACGCGACTCAAAACCAATCTTCGCCGCGGACGAGGCGCTTTCGCTGTCGTCTGACGGACGGCGGTTTACGGAGATTCGCCCTCGGCATCACCTCTCCGCCGTCATCCGACTCGTACTTTTCGTCGTCGACAAAGTCGCGGCAATTGCGGCGAACGCGGAGCGCCGATCCGCGGGGGACTGCGCCGGACGCCATCGGCTGCACGACGTTGCATCGCTCACAGCACTCTTCGCAATAGGATATCAACTTCATCGGCGTGCCGATATAATTTTCATAGAGCGGCTCGCCGTCACATCCCGGGTCAAGTCTGCCGTCGAACCGTGGCCGATCATAGCCCTGGTAATCGCTGTCGTCGAACCGTGGCCGCTCATAGCCCTGGTAATCGCTGCCGTCGAACCGTGGCCACTCGTCGTCCTCGCGTGACGAGTGAAGTTTGTCGTGACGTCTCCACCGCCAGCCGAGCGGCCACCACCCGTTTTCGCCGCAGTTCTGTACGAACCATAAACAGTGGCCCACGACCGAACTGTGATGTTCGCGGCAGCTGCACCAACAGTACGCATAAGAAAACGACATTTTTTCGTCTCGACGATCTGTAAAAAAAAAAAATACGATAATATCGTGCACGTGCGATACACGCGTGACTAATTGATGACTGGTGACCGACAAATGTATTAGAATTGTCTACTCTGCAGCATGTGTGTGTGTGTGTGTGTGTGTGTGTGTGTGTGTACACAAACAAACGTTTATCAACTCAAATATATAATATTATATTTGTCTTAAAACTCTGAACAGAATTATGTTTTTCTAAGCTCGCTGTCATTTTATGTTAAAATAATAATATTGAGTGTACCGCGCAATACAATTGTTCAATAAGCATAAAATTTGTGAATTAAATGAAAATAGTATGTTTTATTATTTTGGCGCGCGTACGACTTCCAACGATTTCACTTAATGGAAATCAAACGGTTAAGAATATTTTTATAATTTGTTAAAATAATAATTTCAGTGACCGTTGAACCCGAGAAAATATTAAAAACAACAATACCAAGAAATGCTAAAAGGCGAAATTATAAATTTAATATTCAAGAAACAAAATGGACTACATCCGAGTTTCGTTCCGAAAACTTTTTTTATACCAATTACGTCCCGGTTAAAAAAAGCATAATTAAAATAATAATAAATAATATAAAAATGCAAAAAAAAAATATTACAAGTATTTATAATACTATTACTATAGGTAGTACATCTTTAAAATTTATTCGTCCTTTATAGTAAGTAATTCAAATAATACAAAATTCAGTAAATATTAAATACCTATAGTTCAAACTGATCTCGTATTATTTTTATTTCTAAATAATATATTATTAAATTCGACTGTCGACGTTATTAAGTTGTACATTTTATATACCTATATATTTATATATAGTTTAATATAAAAAGACATACAAAAGAGACTAAACTGAAATAACTAAATGTTTATTGACACAGGACGGAATTAGTAAATCCATTAAAAAAAAAAAAAATACCGGGACGGAACTACCTAGTATAAGTTTAAATATTTATGGGACGTAATTCGGATGCAGCTATAAAATGAAATGACTGTAATAGTGTAATATACACATTTTATATACAGTACGGTACGGTACATTGTTGTATATTATTATACTTATCCTTTAACAGGTAGTATAAGCAATAAAAAAAAAACTTTTAACCGCTCTTTAACTGTAGGTATGTACATTTTCCCTACAATGAATATGTAAAAAAAAAAATGTGGTAATAAGGTGAATATATTATATAGGTACATAAAATTTAGTTGTTATTATATTCCTTTCATTATTTGTAATTCAATTTATAAAAATATTTTATGTATCTAGAATATATTATACAAATAGCTTAAACAAATTATTATTATTACCTATTAAAGATAGAAATCTTTAGCGTAACAAATAAAACAGGCTGTAATTCGGTTTATATTAAATTAAATAACTATATATATATATCTAATCGCAAGTTAAGTGTTTTAGTATACTTACACTTTTCTAGTATAAATCTTAGAACGTACGTAAATTCCACAATATGTTTGAGTAACTGTCAAAAGTATACTAAATGTACCTAGGTAAATATATCATCAAAATATTATTGTGTCGTTCCGCCAATCTATACCAATCTAAACCCATACTACGCGAAGATTAATTGCTGCAGGTATCAATAATAGGACGGTCGACAACGTACATATTATTATATGTTATTTGATAATTTCAGGTTGAAAACAATGTATTATGCTGTGGATGGAATAGAAACGGGGCGATATTACATTAACTATACGCATATTACCTACCTGGAAACGTTCTGGGCGGAGTTTTTTGCAATGCACTCTACCCTCAACCCTCTACCTATATATTGTTTATCGCGTGATACGTGTTCATTCGGGTGGAATTCATAGGCACGCCCATAATATTACAAATATTAATTATATTAAACTGTTTTCGATTTTAATATCGAACACATGCCTACCAAACGCTTCAAAAACAATTTTTATTCGAGTATAATATATAGATAATATAAATCCAATCCAAAAAGTTAAATTAAATGTGTATAAGGTGCTACATAGTGCATATTAAACGTTCTATGTATGAAATGAATTAAGACTTGTTGTTATTGCCTATACGCCACGCGCCACTGTACGCTGACCGAGTATTCATAATATATTATGTATAGTCATTATTAATATAAAAAAAAAATATATTAAAAAACTTAAAATTGGAAATAATAATTAATATACATTGATTTATATGTAAATCACAATATTGCAATGGGACTGTCATTAGCTGTATCTATTGGAAAATAAGAATGCATGAATGCGCTCCGAATACTTTTATATTATTTAAATTAAAACAATTATTATAATTGTTGAACAACCACTACATAGCACTCTATTATGACAATATGCTGCTGTCTCTGTCGAGGTGTAATAACAACTAATTAAAATATTCTAAATTATTCCCTTAAGGCCAAGCCACATTAAAGCGGTAAAAATGCGCTGTGAAAACGCACTCCATAATATAATAGAGCGCGCTAAACTATAGTGCGATTTTTACGCGCGTTACTGCGGCCACCGCTGTACGCTACGGTTTTGCGTTTTTGATGCGCGGTACTCGCGCGTTTTCACCAAGCGTCAAAATCCCTCTAGTGAGGTTCGACACTAATTTCCCGATAAATGTTAAAATATTGTTACAAACAATTCCCAAATTATTAAGTATTATAATAATAATATTTATTATGCTAAAGAAGACGTCACATCTTCAATCTCATGCAGTACCTATTTCTATCTTACAAACGTTTAATAAGAATATGGCAAATTGTATGTCAAAAATCTATTTAATTCTTTTATGCTTAATATTTTACCTATTGTTAAATAAAAATGAAAACATATCATCTAAGAAGCCCCATAAGGTATTTAATTTTAATTTTAAAAAGTCTACGAGGTTCAAAAGATAATATTTTTATACTTAAATTTGATAATAAACAAATTCATTGTAATACCTATTTAACATAAAAGAATTAAACGGATTTTTTTTATTAACATACAATTTGCTATGTTCTAGTGTCTTTGTAAAACGGAAATAATTTATGTTAGTGTAATAGCGTCCTCTAACAGATAAAGCTTACATTTAACAATAGTTCACACATAATACTATCATACAACGCAGTCAAAGTACTAACCGGTAAGACGTCTGTTTTCCTGGTATTGGCACGACCGGCAGTTTGCAGAAGAAGAGGATATAATAATGCTATTATATACGCTGGAGTGATGCCGGTGTTCGCTACGACGTCCAGCGATGCACCGTGCGATAATCGAAGATGTTTTAACAATCCCTTGAATAGTCCGTAGGTACCTGCTACGACTACCTACCGTGTGTACATAATTGATTGTAGTATTCTTATAACGGTGGCGCACCGTAGTGGCTCTTCTGACGACTGTTGCACCACTGAACGCGCGCCACAGTGGTCTTAAACGAGAACCAACCGATCGGAGCTGCCCATAATATTTTAAAAAATAAAAATAATACGATCCTACATCAAATGACTCCTGGTAAAAAAAAAATAAATAAAACCTGATAACGATTTATAATAACCCTTGGAACGACCGTAACGACGTTGAGATTTCTTCGCCGAAGAAGTGGTTACGCAATCCTATAATACCGTAAATTATTCACACACACTCGTTTACACGTGTACACACAAACACACACACACACATAAACAGACTAACAGATGCATACTCAGACGCACACTCAAAAATACACATAATCACTAACACACAGACGCATATACACACACACTGGTATACACAGGTTAGGTACCTTTTATACGTCCTACTATTTGACCGTCGTCAACCGATTATATTATAATATTTTACATGAATAATTGAAATAAATATAAAAATTATTGTTAGAGCCTATTTTTATTTTCTATACATGTATACATTGTACATCGTACCTACACTCGTTTAACATGTGTAATATTTTATTCAAATCGTTCAGAATCAAAACGTTCGTTAAAATATCCATGGGCTGAAATAACTCTTAAAGTAATCAATTTATTATCATAATTATTATTTGGCATCGTAATCTATCTAACTATCTTTATTTATAATGTTAATAAATGATAACTGGGGTCCATTGTAAATATTTACATATTTAAATAGATTAATAGATTTTTTGAAATTGTGTTTAATTATTCAACCCGATAACTGCTGACCATATTATTGGTAGATAATATAGACAATAACAAGCTGATTATTTCTAACTAGATTTCAGCTCACACTGTGTACAAAATAATTTTTCAGTCACAATTTAACCGTCTTCTGGACACAGTCTTGTCTACGCTGTACATTTATGTGCTATATAGTTATTAGTGTTTTCTATTAAGTTATCATAGTTAATTAATCAATACGATTTCATTAAAATGAATGGTGTGATGATAAGTGAAAAGGGAAAATTGTTAGTTATAAAAAATCGTTATAAGTTTTGTTTTCATAAATACTTAAAACAAGGCATAGAACGATGGAAATGTGCCAACCACTCCTGTAGAGCTTATTTTAAAATTGGTAAGACAACTTTATATATTTTATATCAATTTAATTTCAATATATATTTATTAAAAATAAATTCTATAATTAAATATATATTTAATAGTTAATTTTTATATTAGGTAAAAATAAAGAAAAACTTTTTGAAAACGAGTGTCATAACCACGAACAATATAGTGTAAATGATTTGAAGCGCCAAGAACTGAATAATAAATTAAAACGAATTGTTCAGAAAAACATGAAATCAAAACCAGCAGAAATTATTCACATTGAACTATCCAATCAAAATATGAACACTCTCACGCCTGATGATATAAAGTTAATTAAACAAAATATCTATCGAACAAGGTCTAAGTTAAAAACGAAAGTTTAAAATGAAGTTAAATTTAGTAGATTTATAGCGTTTGCATGATTAAAATTATACTATTATATCTAATATTTTATAATATGGAAATTCAAACTATCTAGGTATTTATAATAAACCTACATTTATATATCTATCATATGTGAAATTGTATACCCAAATGAGTTTATTTAGTTTAGATATATTTTTTTAATTATTTGATAATTTAATAAGTTAAGTTTTTATTTTATTATTTTAATGCATTAAAAATATTACGGGACGAATGCAGCACGTCTGGTATTTTCTTACATATACTGTTAAACTCTTTTTATAATTAATAAATATATATGTATTTGAACCACAATAACATACTTTTAAATCTTTTAGTTACTTAGAATAAAATAATTAAAATTTTAAGGGATATTATGTATACTTAAACGAGTCAAATGTTAATCAATTTGGGATACATATGGGCTACGAAACAGGTAGGTAAAACATTTACAAATGTGTTACATCGCTAAAAACAAAAAAAAAACATAAAATATTAACAATATTATAGATTATAGGGAAAATCTTCTAATGTTTTAATAAAGTAACAATTGTGTGAATATAATGTTCAATATATGAAAATGCAAGATCATTTGAATCACGGTCTGAATAGATTTTAAAAGAATTTTATAATCACTTAATGTCAAAAACTAAAATGACTATGACAGACGTTAGGAGAATTTAAAACCTACAAAAATAGACATTTAAGAACATAATAACATTTGATAAAAATTACATGTGCATATAATATGTATATTATCTTGTAAATGTATAGTATATATACCTAATAAAAATTAATTTATAGTTTTATCGATAGGCAATAACAGGAATTATATAGTGGTTATTTATCGAAACATAACATAATATGATACAACACATACACGAACTTCATACCCAGACCACCTAGAGGTTTTAATTGTGTGATTAATTATTACAGACGATGGGTGTTATATTTTTAATAAACTCATTTATATATATATTTATGTAGGTGTGTTGAAAATAACAAAATGATTGTACCTAGTATTTTTTGATGAATTTATAATACACCTAATATATGTATATAATATAATAATCACAGTTATAACATATAATATTATGTTAATTCATATACACTTAGAGTGAAATTACAAACATATTAATATTATGCAAATTATGTCATTATCATTTTAATTTGACATTATTTTAACGAATGCTTTATAATTTTTTTTCACTATTATTATTTTAAAAAAGTACCTAATATACGAATATATTCTGTATCAGAGAAGCCACCCTTTGGTCACACTTTCAATTTGAAGAGCTAAGTAGCTTTAATGTGTATGTTAATTATCTAAGTATTATAATAACAAATATTGATATAGTCTAAAAATTATATAATATAAATATAAATCCTAATTATAATAATTGTTTGATTTTAAATTTAGATGTTCCATCTTTTACTCGATTTATGGAATGTATATAGTCTCCCATAAGACACTATGTCCGATGAAATACATAATATATTCATTATGCATTTTGATGATACGTTTTTAGTAGGAGTATTTCGTCTATAATCACGAAATTAAATAACCTGTAAACATCTAAATAAGTTTATTCCAATTACTCGATACGCCAATAATCTACATATACGAGTATATTGTAGGTGGTCTATAAAACAATAAAAAACAAAAGACATTATATCAGTGGTTCTTAACCTTTTGTAGTACGGACCTCTGATGAAAAATGTTTAGATACTGCGGATCCCCTTACTATTTTTTCACATCTCATGTTAACACAACCAACATTTTAATAAATATTTTATATTATAATTACACAACAAAACATATTAATTAAACATTTATAATTATATCTTGTCACGACATATTAAGGCTGCCGCAGACCCTGGACATGAGTATCGCGGACCCCCAGGGGGCCGTGGTCCACAAGTTAAGAACCGCTGCATTATATAATTGAAGTATTGGTAAATAAATAAATATAACTATTTAAACATATTATTTCCATGTTATTTTTTTATTCTTATATATTGTAATATATTATAATATGTAACATATTATTGTTATATAATATTTGTAAGTGTATTAAAAGATAAATAGAGAACACATTAATATACCTACATGAAATAATACAATTTTGTAAATTAAACAATTATAATTTGATAAACACAAAATGCATTAATTAAATTGTGCATCATGTATAAAAAAAAATCATAAGTTTACAGAATAAAAAAACTACAGTTTTTGTTTTTGTAAATAAACACAATGATGTAGTATAATATATATATTATCGTACGTGTATTCACCACCCAGCACTTAGGTTAGGTTAACATTTAAGGACTTTTGGCTTTTGGAAAAAAATTTAAAAAAATTAAAATGTATATTATTGTATAAAAACCTAGATCGGCATTTTTAATTAAAGATCAAATATGTTTAAAAAAGCATGATGATAATTATTAAAATAAAAGAAAGAAAATAAAACTATTATTACACCCAAATTTATATCATCGTCAGGAAATACAATAATATATATTCCAGAGAACAATATGATAAATACGTTGTACGTACCACATAAACAGTATATATATATATGTATCATAATTGTTATTATAATAAATTACTATTATGTGGTTCAATGTTCTATATTATACTTAACTATATACCTATAGTGAAGAAATCTACGATTCGTTAGATATTCTTTTTTTCATGTGTCTGTGAGTTTTGATTACTACTTTTAACAAATTGCATACTTATTTTATATACTTTATAACTTTTTAAAAACTAAAGATAACTTTCTTTTTAATTTAAGGAATTTTTTATAAAGAAACAAATTTTTATATTGGATTAGAGTGTCAATACTCGGAGGATAAATTACTATAAATATAGCTGATGCAACTTATAGATCTGGGTGGTTTCTTATCGTATTCACAACACGTTGCGCGCAAAAAATCCAAAACTGCTTTCATGGAGACATTCTTGCAGTGTATGCTATAATAATGCCAGACGAATTTGTTCCATAAATTCTTAGTCACTTCGTCTAGCTTGTCATAAATGACATCAAACAAAAATCCACTCCATTGGTCCACATTATGCGGATCTTGCATCTGCAACACCCATACATGCAATACCAGTCTGTCTGTCAACAGTCCCAATTCAAGCGCCGAAGGTTCTTCTGCCAGTGGCGTTAAATCTTGAATTGCTTTTGTGTGCATTTTCAAGATAAAATTCTTATTACTGTTGCATTGGTCAATGTAATTTACGAAATTGTTTAACTTCCCTACGTAGACTACGTTTGAGACATTATCCCCTATATTATACTCGTGTTGGTCAAAATCACTTATGTTGGCATAATACGCTTCCATACCGAGAAGATAACTGAAGTGAGACTCCTCAAGGATGGACTCGTCTGTATCAGATTCCTCATCGTTGGACTGATCTAGGTCAGACACCTCAACTCTGAGGTCGTTTAGGTTATAATCCCTAGTGCTTGACTCGTCTGAGTCGGATCTCTCAATGCTGGACTCATCTCTATAAAACTCCACAATGTTTGACTCATCTGGGTCAGATCTATCAATCCCGAGTGCATCTATATCATACCCCTCAAAGCCGGACTCGTCAGTATTGGACTCGTCTATATCAGACTCGTCAGTACTGGACTTATTTAGGTCAGACTCCTCAACTACGGATTCATCTATAACTTGGCCTCCTATAGCCATTTCAACTACGGCAGAATTGCTTACGGTCGGATTATTTTCAATGAGATTAATAGGATTGTTTACAGATGACCCACATACAGCTAGTGCATCTTCGTTGTTCGTAGAATTCGCTGTTTTCTTAGTGTTTATGGCCTACACACAAATAGTATACAATTTTTAAAAATGTGATAAATGCAGGTATAGGTAATCGATTATATTATGCATTCAGTGGCACACACACATAGATGTACTACAAAATAAAATACGTAAATATGTATTTAAATATAAATAGGTGATATATGTAAACTTGGAATAGCTGTGTTTAATATGAGTGATTTTTTCACAAAATATTGGAAATTTTATGTATAACGTGTGGTTTTTCCAAACTTATATACCTATCGTTTATTTATGTTGTGATTCAAAAATAAATAATTTTTGAACCTTTAAATGTTCCTTTAAATATTAAAGTTTATTGGACATAGTATTTTAAAAATATTTAGTGTTGGAACATTTAAAAAATTTCACTTTTTTTGGTTAATTTTTAAATTTATGTATAACAATATTTTTGTTAACGAGTAAAAAATCTTGAAAATGTCATACAACATTAATTATAAAATTATCTTTCAAAATAAAAAAAAATACTGAAAATAGCTACATAATCAAACAATCTTTTTTAATAATCATTCAAAGTTCAAATTCTTATAAAATGCAAATTATTGTTTAAAAATTATGTAATTTTTATTTTTATTATTATAAACATTATTGTATGTTGTGTTTTTTTTAATAGTACATTTTATGAAGCAAAACAGAAAATTAAATAAAGATAAGAAGTACTGTAAAATTGAGATATATTATGTTATTTTATAATATATTATATTTACATGAAGCTGACAGATAAATTATGTAGATACTAAACAAAAAATGATGATTTTATTTATTTTGTTATAATTTAAAAATATAATTCGAAGGAACTTGAAACTTTTACATAGCTATAATTATATTATTACTATACACAATAAAATTTTCAAATTATATTAATTTATTTTAAACTATAGTCTATTAATTTAAACCATTAACTATTCTACGATTGTCAATAAGTCATTATTGGCTTAAAATTGTAAAGGAATGATATAAAATATAAGACAAATATAAAAAAGTGGGCAAGTGGGTACCGTTCTGCTGTACATTAGGGGGCGGGGTTGGCCTCGGACTAGGGTAGGTTAAATTTGAATGCAATGATAGGTATCATTGTATACGAAAAACGATTCTGAACGAAGATGATTTGTCAGCCTAGGATATAATTTCCAGTGGTTGGTGAAAAAGGTGGTTTATGTTTTAATGGCCTGAATACACCAACATTTAAGTTCTTTTATAATTATTGTAAGCTAAACTTATGAAAAATCTTGTATTAAATTTTCAACTCTTAGCTACCTATACAAACATTTTTATGAATTATACCTACAAAATAATTTGCAAATATTCATAATTTTGACGAATTTTCGTCAAAATTTGAACTTCAAATGCTAATAAAAAAAAATTGTACCTATGTATTATTATAATTTTTTAATCACTATAAGAATAACATATGAGGAACTTTGTATAAAATTTTCAAGTATTTTGATTGGGCCAAAAATATTTTATCGACACTTCAAAAAAATTTTCAGAAAAATCGAAAATTTCAGTTGTCTATAAATAGCTCAAAACAGTCAAAATATTTTAAAATTAAATCATCTAAAGGAAATGCCAATCTAAATAACTGGTAAAATTTTCAAGTATCTACGACTTATACTTTTTGAATAATAACAAATATTTAAAATCGTTTGAGGATAAATCGTTATCGTTACGCGATTTCGTAAAAATTTAAAATTCAAACGCACTTAAAATTTTTCTTATAATGATGCTTCGAGTTTTCTCTATAGATACTTGAAGGAAAACTTATAGAAAACTTAGTGTTGTATTTTCAATTCTTAGTTATTAACACAAACAATTTTATGATTTTTCAATTTCAAAATTACTTGCAAATTTTCGCGTTTTCGACAGATTTCGTAAAAATTTGAACTATAAACGCTTAAAAAAAAAAAAATTGTGACTAACGATTTTTAATTTTTTTAGCTACAATAAGACCAACTTGTAAAGAACCATGTATTAAATTTTCAAGTTTTTTTGGTCATCCAAAATTTTTTTACCGACACTTCAAAAAAAAAATCTCATAAAAATCGAAAATTTCAGTGGTCTATAAATAACTCAAAAAAAGTCAAAAATTTTTTAAAATTGAACTGTATTTATTAAATATTGCATTATATATATAACTTTTGACCTCTATAATGCACCAAGGGTATTTATTTTTCCATCTGAAACCACCCCCAAAGTTTTAAATTGAAGCATTATTTTGTCTAGTTATGCTGTACACAGACACAAAAAAAAACACACACATCATTGTAAAATCAATACATTTATCACTTACTTCAGAATCTAAAAAATTTGTTGTTTTTGGAAAAATCTACTGTATTACTATAATAGTAATAAAGTGTAATAGCAACATTAACACATATATATCATGTAAATTTATAATATACTTATTAATATAGGCAACAGTCTATTTAACCGTTCGAAATCGTTATTCGTATGCAAATATTTATAATTGAATTCAAATTTAACTCATCTTTTACAGTGACAAGCTCAGTGACAATTATTATGTACATTGTACCTACTTGTTTGCTTTTTTATGTTGATCACTAATAATTTTGAATGTGTACTTATTGCATGCATTATTAATCATCTTTATTAAATGATGTGTTTTTTTAAATTTTTATCGTATTTAAATATTGATAGTATGAGGTAGATGATACTATAATAATTTTATAATATACATATTACGTACTGTATATTAATAAATCCGAAGAAAAAAAATTGTCAAAATACTATGGCATTGCACACCGTACACATTTCACGAAATATTACGATTACAAATATTTTTCTTACCGCAGATTGTTCTAAGTTTGCTGCTGCAGCTTGATGGTTCTGGACATCATGCTTTTGCCAATTTGCGTCTGACTCGTGGCTGGATTGCATTTTTTAACCTCTTGCTTTTAGCTGAAAACAATAAGGAAGTTGTTAAATTTTATGACGTGACTTATAAGTTATAACCATAAAAATACATATTATATTATGATCAAAATCTTTTTTGTAAAGCATTGATATTTTATACTGAACAACGTGACATTAAAAGATATAGGTATTCAATTAAATTCGTCAGATATAATATTAATGTACTACACTACGATATGAAACAGTTAAGTAAGAACAAATTTACAAATATATTACATAATATTATGTTAGTACATCACCTATGATATAAATAGTAAAAAGTATGGTTAATTACGATACTTGTTTGGGGACGTATCAACATATATATATAGCTGCGGTAATAATGTGGCGTGCACGTGCGTTGTACGACTGAAGTAACAAAACATACATGGGGAATATAATATTACGCTCACGCTTACCGCTACGTATATAAGAACGATACAGAATTACGAATTCAAAAATGATAGAATGTATACAGACTCACATATAATATCTCCTACCGCCCGGAGTGAACAAATTTATCTTTTATTGCGTTTTTTTTTTTATATTGTGTGTTCGTTTTGTGCGCGCCCTAAAAATAATAATTTTTGACGAGGGACCGTGTTGCAGGTAGCATACGAAGTATCCCGATGAGTATATACGAGTTAGAGTCGAACAGATATTGATCGTATAACGAAAACGAAAGGAATTCTGTGAATTATAAAAGATACGAAAAAAAACTTGTTAGTTTCACATCCCATTACTAAGGGAGTAATCGGTGGGTGAGTTTTCGTTGTTGTTATAATAATATTATTATTATTATTATTATTATTATTTTTGTCGACAAGTTAATTTATTATTTTATCCAGACGTTATTAATGTTTTTCGTCTTTTAAGGGTATAAAATATGTTTGAATACATAATTTATGTCAATAGAATCTAATATAATATAAAATAAAATAAAATATAAATTAGAATATTATGTCGGAAAAAGCTAAAAAGATAAAAAAAAAAAGTAGTAAAATCGTATACCATCAAACATGATAAGTATGAACCGCTTGTTTACCAATAAATACATTTAAAAAAAAAATAAAAAAAATATACCTTGTGCAATATTATAATGCAAAACAGGTGCGGATTCAGCCCATACATTAACGGGAGGTGCGTATTATAAATTTGCATAATATATATTTACTATTTAGATAACCTACTGGTAAATACGAGTGTATATGTAGTATATTGTATATATATATAATATGTAATAGTACTTAATGCAATTATTTCTTATTAATTATTTATAATGTATACTTTTTTTTCATAAACTGTAATAAATATCTTTATTAAATTATTTACTTTTTAAAATACCCTTTTCTTATAGAACATAATAAAACATAATATAAAAATGAAAATGTGTAAGTCCAATCTCCTGTTTGATTGAGCAAATATGTAAATAACTTCATAATAATAATATATTAATGTTATCAACAATTTATAGATTTATGTTATAAAAATAAAAGACGAAGATTTGTAACTGAATAATACAACAATACATTTAGAATTTTACACAGGATAACTCAAAATATTAAATTTAAATAAATTAAATAGGTGACACGTTTTGACAAACGGGGGGAGGGGACTACCGTCCCCCTTGAATGCAAAACCATGCGCACAAATTCGTATTTTGAGGTGCAATTATCGGGACGACCTATCTAAAGAAGAATAACCCCGCGTAGCACAATTACAATGACGATATAGCATAAGCATCGAATGACAGCTGCAGCTGCCCGACCAGAGATCGAACGAATACAAAACAATATTATTATACTTACGTGACTATATTCACTGTAAGAAGGCACACTGCGTCTTAACGATAAACCCAACAACAACACACTAACGCGTGGCGCCGAAACAGTTAGAGACGACGTCGATCTTTTTGTCAATATTGTGGTGGTGGGGTGGTGGTGGTGGTGGTGGTGGTCGGTAAATGAAAACGACAACGGTTGTCATTACAGCCGCTGGGAAACCCGTTTGCCTTGGAATTAAATGTGGTATAATATAATATACATAGTTAACGGTTAAAAGTATTGTACCTATATGTATTCACTATATTATACATATACGATGCATATAGGAATAAAAACAAACGCATTTCGCCACTACGGGGATTTTGTGTTTTCGGATAATTCGAAATACAGTCATTCGTTTAAATTATTTATCAACCACGTTACGGCCATGTAATAAAAATATATAGGTACTTTCCTGTTATCACCAGTCACGACTAGTCTACCTGTCACATCATTTTTAACATAAGGTCACAAAAAGCCAGTACGCTCGTATACGTAGTATACGTATAATAGGCATAGAATTTTTTTCAACTTTAATAAAAATTTAATTAATTTCTTTCTCGTGGTACACAATATATTATTGCCATGTGTGTTATTTAAATTTTACTTAAATACATTAAATGTTATAATACAATTATTGAATTCAAAATATAACTGCTCGACTGTATCCGCGAGTTGGGTCCAAGATTAAAAATTGTTACACTAGTTGCATTCGGGATTTTTACAAGTTTTAACTAGTTGAGTGCCAGTTTATTTTAGACACTACACTAGTTAAGCTAAGACGTGTCCGTCAATGACACATTTTTAATATTTTTCGTTTGTATTGTATATTTACTTAAGATGCTTTGCTACTTTCTTACAATAATCTCGGACCCAACTATTGTTGTAGATTTGTAGTATTTGCAATTAGACCATAATACATAAGACCCAACTCGGATAAGCCGAACTCCAACAAAAAATTAATACCGTTTGTATTGCTGTAAAAAAATATCAGTCTTTCAATTTATTAACACATAAAACAAAAATTGTAAAAAAATATAATAAAAATGTTAATAAAATAATACTACCATAATCATAATCATTTAAGCTTAAATAATTTTTTTTTTTAAAAAGTAATAAAAATGTTATTAAAATAATAGTCATATACCTAATCATTTAGGTACGTTTAAAACAAAAATTTTTTGAAGTTATGATAATATTTAGCTTGTTGAGCTTTTCAACTTCAAAATCGTGAATTTAAGTAATATTACCCTATTTTTTAATGGGAAAAATGTCTGTATAGAAGATTACAGTATCTTTGATTTTTAGGTAAAAATTTTAAAAGGTTATTAGTGCAGGAGCTTACATTTAATGATGATTCAGGTAAAAAGGTTATTCGTGTAGGAATTTACATTTGGCTGAACTGCTCTGTTGTATGTTTAAGAACACCTATCGTCATTGGAGTAAGGTCAAATTACACTTATTTTAGTTGAATATCGTTTGGATTAAAAAAAAAAGCTAGCGGTCGAACTACAATCGGGTAAAAAGTAAGATGTTTGGAGAAAAATCAAACTTTATAGGCTATTTTTTGAACGCGTATCTTTTAGACACTACAGTTCAGTATAATATTATGTCATATCACACTTTCTTATATAATTTCTACAAAAAAAATTTCATTAAATATTGTATACATATAGTCATATAGTATAATTATATAAAATTAAAAATATTCAAAATTGTAACTGCGCTGTTTGAAGTATGAAATACATAGCCAAGGATAATATTATATACGTATTTAAATAAATAAGTAGATAAAGTGTGCGTATAAACATTTGTTAAATTATTATACATGTCATTAATTGGATAACAATAAATACTATTAAAATATATGAAATTACGGTGGACTAAGTTCACTTATTCGTATCTTAACACTATATTATGTCCTATACCTGTATATTTAATATTATAAGCTTCTCTCTATGACGTATTATTTTTTGTATGCTGTTACATAATATTATTATCCCGCTATCATATTGTCTCTATTTTTTGTTATTTTATTTGTATTTACCTTTACGATAATATGTTCTCCCGTAGTTTTCCATTTGATTTATGCGTTTCCGTCGTATAACCATAGGTATGGGTACATAATATATATAATATTATACGTTCAGATTTCATGGCCGATAAGTAGGTATGTACAATACGTATATATTATGTAAGTATTATTTGGACGTCGTATTATATAGTGTGTCAGTGACTACCAATACCGAAAAACCTTTTAAATGCGTTTTGTACGAGACCACTTAATGTTAAACTATGTGTTATTATATAGAATCACTAAAAAAATCTTTCTAGCCGATATCCACTTACTTTGAAATGAATAAATTAAACGAAAACAATTTGGTATTCAAGATTTTACCCATCATCAAAATATATTTATTTGAGTATAATACCTACATTATAATCATTGCATTAGAATATTTTATACCTACTAAACCATTCGACATTTCGACTTACCTATGCACGATATTTATGTAATAAAGAGCACGAATGATTTAGAGAGTTATCCACCAAGAATATTGTCGACGTCTAAACATAAATGATTTTTTAAGACTTTATTATAATTAATTATTATTAGAACTATAAAAAATAACATAATATTATATAAAACAAAAATGAAACAATTTGATTTAAAAATATCATAAACTATGTATTTATACAGCCGCGTTAACATAAAAGATTTTTAAAAGAAAACCGTGTAGTGTACATTTGTATTATTATTATTTGTGTGTAAAAAATAAAAAGTGAAATGTCAAAACTTTAATTGGAAACATTTTTTTGGAAAATTAAATTAATATGAGTATATTATATTATGCACATAATAGTGTATATAATTGTCACAGTATCGCATCAATAATAATGATGAAAACAATCTATATAATGGCTTCTTATATAAAAATTAATTGAAATATCTAAAATATAAAACGAAATAATATAATGATTGTGTAAATTGAATAAAGTATAATACGTAAGTATCTAAATATAAATAAGTCATATATTTTAAAATAACGTTTCAATAAGTTTTTTTTTTTTGTATACGTATATTACCTATATTGTTACCCTCCTTTATTTCTAAAGAATTCATTTAAATAAATTATATTGGTACGTTACACTAGATCCGCACAGACATATAAATGTTACTCGATATACCTACATTATATATAATGATGTATATATAGGTATTACTATTTTTATACTAATTGTCATTTACTATAATGTACAAAAAGAAAACTTATAAATTCTCTATCCGAATGTACCTCACTGACTATACCTACCTATACCTATAATTAAATTCTTGAATACATATATTTTTAGTTCCTAAATAAATAAAATGAAACCACACAAAATATCGTAAAGGTGTTTCATATAATTGAATATTTTATAAGATGTAAATAATATTTTACTTGGATATTTCAAAACGATTGAAAAAAGAAAAAAAAATTATTATTTACAATTTATTTCCTGAAGGCTGATATACATAAATATAGATTATCCTCCAGGGTTACGTCATAATATAGGAGTTAGTTAGGTATACCTAAATCGAGAGCTATATCACACTAGTTAAGTCTTAATTAGATAATTTAGTCTAACGAGTCAGTGGCGTAATTACGGGGAGGATTTGGATGTCGTTTCCCCCTTTTTTTTAAAAAAAAAAAAAAAAAAAAAAAGGACTGGTTAACTACATTTATTTACTGATATTTTTGTATATTATTAAATATTTTTTAATTATTTGTTTCCATATCATATGCTTACATACATTGCACCAAAAGGAGATACTCATGATAAATACAATTTGGTTCATTAAAACAATATTATTGTTTTTTTTTTTTCAATATTACAATAATAGAAGTTACATCCGACAGAAAACACAAGTTGCAGTACATTCCAAATAAAAAAATTAAATTATATCTGCATTGATATACATTTTTATTCACCTCTATTACTTCTATATATGCTTCAACTATCGGTCAGCGAGTGAAAAATATACCTACCTATTAATATGTTTATAATTCTTGAGAGTAGGTAAGAGCATTAAATAGACACAGTAAGCTGTAGTTGTCTCATTTTACTCACCTATCTGAATAATATTATGTATTATATAGGCATAGCAGCCTCAACCTCTGTGCAATAATTAGTATTATTTTTTTTTTTGAAATTTTATATTTTTATAACGATTTATAGCTGTAGTTTTCACAATATTTTTTTTTATTCATAATTATGAGCGCCTGCAATGTAACAATAGTATAGAGAGAGTTGTTCACCCTCCTTTAAAATATTTATAAAGTTTTCACGGTTAAATGTTTTAATGCTCATAAATAATAACAAAAGTATAATATATAATGAACTGTAACATAAATAGTATTCAACGGATCAATACTAAAATGTTTTTTACATTAAGTAAGTATTAATTTAAAATATTATGATTATTTAACTTTTAACAAGGTGGTTATACATTTTTACTTTTTAGCTTATAAAAATACTTTTATCTAAAAAAATCATAATATTAAAGAAATATATAATAATGTCCTGCAAACACCCTTGCTTAATGCTTATAACTTATAAATAACACATATTTTATTATGTTTTTTTGCTATATTTCATTAACATAATAATAAAAAATCATGAAAACCAAGTATAATTAGAATAATTAGTATAATTAGTATAATTTTATAATTAGTTTAATTAGTATAATTATTAATTTTTTATAATTAATTAATTTATAATTATTAAAATAAGTAGTATAAATAAATTTAATTAAATAAGGATAAAATTTAAAATAATAATAATAAATATTTGTCATGTATGTCATCGACGAGTGACTCAAACAGTATAATATGATACGATAATTACAATAATTATTATTATACGATTGATACAATTTATATACAACTCTATATAATTATTCCGCTATTGAGCAATGATGACAAACATTAAAAAAAAAAAAAACCGCTCGAACGAATATAATATGAATACATTGTAGAAATTTTGGTAAGTAAATATAATATGTAATTTTATTGTAATAATATCGTACATGTGGGAGTAGGTACATAATATACTATAGGGTATGTATGGAAAGAAAACCAGTTATGGGCGGATCGTAGTACGGCCAGTCGGATTTTATATTCTTATAATGCATGTTTAATATATATATATATATATACAATACAATATAACGCGTAATGTTTACAATAAGTTGCATCATCTTTTTCGTTTTCCGAGATAAAAGACGAAGCCGTATTATAGATCACGGCTGGGATCGACCTTTTTATTGTTCAGCTCTCAAATGTTTTTATACATATTGTTACATTAGGTACATTTATACACGTGTTATAAGGCTACGTGCACACGCACACGACACACATACACACACATATAATATTTAACCGTCCAGCTGTGACGAAAAAGGAAGAGTGGGATATTTTTTCGAAGCGTCATAGGGTATTTAACTTGTAAAAATGTGATATAATTATATAAATAATGTTAAATTCAAAACGAATAAATTACTATGAAAATCGATTCGATTACAAGATTGTAGGTACAATAAATATGCATCAAATCGATTGAACAATTATTATTGTAAAGTAGCGATTATTTCAATGAGCTCGATACTCCGAATAAATCAGACTCACAAAAATTAATTGTCTTCTTCCATAGTTTCGTCAGCCCTCGTACCATTCTCATCGTCGGCGTTCAACATATCAACATCTTCGGCGTCGCCGTTGTCGGTTGAGCTTATTACAGCATTATTGTCGTCGTCGATAATTTCGTCGTCGCTGAAATTATTGAGGGATACCTCAATTATCGGCTGTAATGTCCGGTTTCCATCAAATTTGTATCGCCGCTTTGCAAACGGCCGCATCCACACGGGAATATTATACTTGTTAATTAATGGCTCGTTTGCAGATGATGTATGAACTTCGTTGACTATACGACGGCGTTTCCTAGAACTATATTGAACCGTAACATCGTCACTCGAGTTGAGGCGACGACGCCTTCCTCTTCCGTTCTCTCTTATCATTTCCGGATCTCCGATGAACATTGCATTCGGTTCGATTTCATTATGGTTGTGATCTCGTGTGTTAGACTGATGTGACTCCATCTGTGGTATAATATACAAACATATTTACATATTAATATAGTGTCAGATCTAAAAAAGCGGAGAGAAGCATGTTAGGTTACATTCGTACGAGAATGCCTCGACGTTTTTTGAATTAATTATTAGAAAATAGTGCCGAGGTGCATTCAATTAGTATTACTTACCTATTATTATAGGTACTTACCTATAAAAAAAAATAGTTTTCAAAATGTTTTATTACACTGTTTGTATTTACTATTAAAGAACAGTAAAATTTTAGAACTTTTAAATTCTTATTTATATTATATAATAAACCATTCCTATGTATTTAAAAAATATAAATAGAATTTTTTTGTATTCTATCTTTAAATTCTATGTAAAATTTATCATAAAGACGCCGTTTTTTCCGTCAAATCTACTAGATTAGTATTACACGCGCATCATTTAATATTATAAGTTATAACTGTGCGATTACTGCTATTCAAGCGTACAACATTTCTGATACGTAGATTTTATACAATTTTTGTTTTATAGATTGAAAGTTAAATATCAAATAAATAATATACCTAATATTTATTGCTGCTTGAAAACTATTTAAAAGAAAAATGTAATTGTATTTTTTATTTTTTATTTATATTCCTTATTCACATTGTACAATTTGTACACATTTTCTCTATTACTGTGCCGGATGGTGTCGTATAATCATTTATATTTTACGACAAGACCCTAAAATTATATTTATCATGGATACGTAATAAATAATGTTTCTTAACTACATAATATAACTGTACAATTAACCCATCTATATACAATATAGCAAGGTACATACCATACACCACATGGACATGACTACCATGACGTGTCGACGTTAAAAGATTAAATATTTTTATACGGGCAGAAGTCGCTTTAAATGGTTAAAATCGTTCATAAAAAAATAAAACGAATTACATTATTATAAAAAAAAGTAAAGACGACAAGTTTTGAATACTAGTTTGGACGATTAAAAACGAGCCGATAACACCTAATGTGCCTATATACGACGATAAGCCTAAAATCTCGATTAACTAAACATTCCGACGTTGTAATATATATACATATATGTATATGTATATGTATATATATAATATATATATATATATATATTATTCTTCGTTTGTCGTTTATTAACATAACATTTATATGCTATATATACTGCAATATAGATTATATATTATATTGTATTTGTATAGGGATATATAGCACATAAATAATATATATATATATATATGTGTGTGTGTGTGTTTGTGTGTGTACCTATGTCTATATATCCATCTCGACCATCTTGTAGGTACTATATACTACGTATAACTAAATTGGTCATAATATCATCACTATAGTAATATATATGTATTATTTTAATACTCATATGATGTCAGTAAGTCACAGTAGTGATAAATCTATGGAATATATTATACTCTATGATTATTATATCGTCTGTCATTATTATATTCTATTACTGATATTGTCTATATTATTAATGTATGTATTTTCGTAAGCCAGCGGTTCCCAACCCATGGACCACGGCCCTGCACAAGTGGGCTGCGAACAGCATGGTACTGGACCGTGAACCATATAATATTAAATATCATATATTATATTATTATATGCATATAAATACGTATGTAGATCAGTAGATGTGCTATTAGTGAGCCTTAAATTCGGTGGTCCGCACAACTAAATAGGTTGGGAAGCGCTGTCGTAAGTAGTTTGTGTGTGTCTGTGCGTGCGCGTGTGTGTGAGTGTGCGTGTGCAGCGCGCTCGCGAAGGGCTCCACGTAGAGATATGTTGGCTCTCGAAAAATGAATATTTTTTATTTATACAGCGTTAGCCTATTGGTTATAGAAAATCAAATAGTTATTAGAATTTAATATAATTTTTAAGATATTTTATATGTTTAGTCAAACCTATTATTTAAATAAATTTGTTAAAAATATAAATGAACGGAGTTCAAGGTATATTGAATTCATTGGCATACAGTTTAATTTGTTATGGACAATGCTGAATAGGATCAGATCGTAATAAATAATAATATAATATATTTTTTCTTTAGTTTTTTTTCGATAGGTATACCTGTATGGCATATGCAAATAAAAATGGTTTTTCAAAATTTCTAGTAAGTTCTTTTTACAGCAATCAAAACTTTTCGAATATGCATTGAAGGCACGATAACGATTGTCGATTACATTCGAATTTTATTATATGCAAGGAAAAAAATATTATTGATACGTACTTACAAGAATCCGTGTCGTCACTTGAGTGTGATAAGAGGTCGCGTCCGGATTACTATTTTATATATCGTCTAGGAATGATATACCGAAGTATGTAATGACAAGTACCTAATAAATTTAAACTCGTCTATATGTTGTTATTAGGAAATAATATTTAAGGATATAAAATATAAATTCTATAATAAAATTGAATATTTTTTAATCACTGCAATATTGTCTGTTCTAATAACCATAGAACTTGGAAGTTATTGGAATATATGATTTTTTGTGTATAAAGTATAGACTGTAATAGATGATGTAACATTTTCACAATAATAGGGTATTTAATTTATTACTTCTTTAAAACTAATAGGTATCTTAAAATTTGTACTAAAATCAGCAAAGTATGCAAATGCATGTAATTTTCAATAAAAGTATACCTATCGAAAAATATTTTTTAAAAAAAATTCCATTAGGTACCTATGTATAATAATATAATGAATAGAAATTATATTAAATTTTAAAAATAGATACAATAAATAAATTAATTAATAAAAAATAATTCTCAAATAGAAACTTATGTAAAATGATTCAAAACAGTATTGCGTTTCCGTATTGCCCTAAGTATAGTAATACCTAAAATGTAAAATACATTCGTATTAAACTTATTGATTTATTTAATGAAGAAGCGAAATATACGCAAATTCACTAAAAGCATAGTTCTAACATCTAATGTTTGTCAAAAAATAATAATATTAGTTACCTATACATCGGTACATCATGCCATAAACAAATGACCCATAAGGCCATAAATGTGTGACTTAGGTCGTATGAAATAATGCAATAAGTGCATTATATATATTGAATATTCATATTAATATTTATTATTCAATTGAAGTTTTTTTCTTGAATACATTGTTGGGCGTTAAGACCTTCAAAATATTTGTGTTGCTCATCTACATTAATTGAAAAAAGTTTTATCTTAATGATAATTGATAATTTTATGACTTGGATAGGCACTTAACATTTTTGATATTTTTCTACGTATTTTCTCGTAAGTCTTAATAATGGTCCGTCCTTTGATGCTAAGACCATAATTAAAAATCGATTTAAAACAGACAGACAAACATTTACAAATATCAAATATTTTACATTCGATAACATAAGTATCAATTTTCGTTTGGCTTAATGTGCAGTCTATTCATTTTAAATCAATTGTTATAGCTTTATCATTATCTAATGAACAAATAACCTCATTAACTATTGAGAAAATCGAAAAATATTAGCTCATTATTACCCCAACTCAAATAAAACCATCTATTTTATCAGTGTGTTTAAAGTTCACGAAAAAACCAATATTAGTTTAAATTAATTTAATGAGATATCTATAAAATATAATCAATTATAATATGAGTTTAAAAACATATGCTGCACACACGCTTGTATTAATATAATACTAATTGATTATCTATAAGTCTAAGGTCACACATTACGCATCGTTTACGGGTTGTAGTTATTATATGTGTGATAAAAAAAATATATGTAAAAATTTAATCTATAAACTAAAATATAAATAATTTAAATAATTATTTTATGGTTTGGAGTTAATCGCATAAGCCAATATTATATTTGAGCACAGTACATATTATTACAGCAAAAATGCGTAATACAAACATGTCATACGGTATCTTTATAATGTTATCGCCAGATCGGTCTCACTGTTCAATGTTCATTTTGTTTTCATTACCGAAGAAAATGCAAAAAGATTTACTTAGACAAGCAAAAAGGGTAAATTGACAGAAATATTGAGAAAAAAAGAGAGAGAAGGTGAAAGAGGTATACAGAGATAGACTGGAGATATTCTAATTCCAGATTTTTCTATCATTTTCTATTACTACAATAACATATTATTGTACTGTATATTATGTAATATTTTTACATCTTAGGGTCTGTATGGTAAGGTTAAAATCAAGGGTCATCCACTTATTCATAATAAGTATTATATATTTACAATCGGGTCGTGTATATTATAATATTATCATTTACATATTTTGACATATCGTATTATTTATTGTTTCCTTTAAGAAATTCGACATCAAAATTATAATATATTTATATATAAATATATTTTCATTTTTCATGCATTTATGTGTTCTATTTGCAATTCGTTAGGATAATATATTAAAATATTATTACGACGCAGTACCACTAAACGATAATATTATGCTCTATATATATTATTGTGTATAAGATGAAATAGTCTAGTATAGTACGGGTACTACATTGCATATTGAGTATATACCTAGCTATTGTATATATTTTATAATATTACGTAATATTCGATAAAATAAATTAATTCAAATATGTATTTTTTGTTATTGGAAATTCATTTGAATACAACTTACTCTTCTAAAATGTTCAACAAATTATACACATCAAAATAATTTTTTTTATTACGAGATTTCGTTCTTATCTAGTATTCGATTTTGGTTTATTATTTCTTAAATACACACTCAATTAATAGCTGCATTATATTCGAATAGTAATACAACCTAATTTATTATTATCGTACAACTTAATTATAAATAATTATTATGATTAATGTTAAAATTGTTTAGTTAAATGTAATTATCACTAAATATTTACAAAAATATTTCATATTTAATTAATTTGTTATCATAATGTTTATTAATTTTAAAATGACTTCCCATACATTTTAATTCCTATTCGAAAATTATAACTGTTTCAGAAACTGTCAAAATTTTTCATCAAATATTTAACTTTTGTTGCACTATTTAACATTTATATTATGAGAGTATATATCATTGTGCAAAAAAATTTCACACATGCGAGTTATACTGTTTTAGAATTCGATTTTCTGATAAATCAATTTGGATTTCAAAAACATATTATTAGTCCAACTATTGAAAAGTATTAAATACTTATTACTATTATTAATATATCATTATTTACATAGTAAAATTATTAGTGTGTAATACCATTTTATATACTATCATGTTTAACTTCTTTGAACCAGTATACACACGCATTTTACATTTGACTTATAGAAACTTTAATAGCCCAACGTTTGTAAACTATTTTACTAGATTAAGTAACGTATACAGCTGTGGCTTTATGGGTTTAAAATATATGTCGCATTCGATAATGTCAGATAAAAATATTCGAACGAAAAAAACAAGTTTTTAAATTACAAACATTTTTTCACCCCAAAGATAATATAAACCCGATTATTTATAATGACCGTTCGTCCCTTGTCATGAAGTATAATATATTATCGAAACACGACTCTACAAGTATTCTCATATACACGTTTCAGAGAACCAATGTGCTGCGAGGATACGACCACCTGCTTCCATGTGCAGTCTATTCAAATACAAAAGATGCGTACGGGCACATGTTAATTCCGTCGATTTTCAGAAAGGTTATAGGGTAGGATATATGATGTGTCGTAAATTCCTCAGGATTATTATTTGACCTACAAAAATAAGTATAAACTCAACCGATAATCGATATTAAATTAATGTAAATTCCAGACATAGTATGATGAAATCCAAATTTGTATGCATAATTATACATACACACTTCATAATATATAGTAAAATATAAATTAATTAAAACCGAATTTACTAATTACGAATTACGATTAGACGTAATTGAGACATTTTAGCATTACCCTTAATACGCTTAATCGGAACAGAACGTTGACTTATAATTAAAATAATTAATAATCTAAAAATTAAATATTTTAGCTATAAAAACGATAGACTAAAATACTGAACGTTTATTATATACAATATGATGTAGGTATACTATAACTAAACAGTATACTAAAAACGCGCCCTAATAAGATTTACCCTCGGCATTACCGCCGCCACTTCCATTATACACCCCACATAATATTATTACGGACAGCCCGAGAGTCTCTGTGTGAGCGCACCCCACATGAATTGTAACCGTAGTGGTAATATCAGTAACAATAGAAATGTGTTTGTCAGTCCGAAAAGAAGAGAACGAAAAACCGTAGGTAGGTATATAGTTGTATGTGTAGTATAAAAGAAGCGTTTAGGACGCAAAAACCCACCTGTTCAGTTGTTGGAATGCGAAAACGAGTATAGTTGCACGGTCCTCGCCAGGTGGTTATCGATCTTCACTATTGCCAACCCCTGATGACGGTCTTCGCACGCTGAGTAACTACGTCAAGAGGCTACAGCTGTTGTTGGCGGCCAACGCTGCTCTGTTGCTGCCGACGAAAACGTAATGAAAGCGAATGCGTAGCAGTGGTGGTAGCCTCATCGCGCGCGTGGCCTTATTGATTGTCACCCGCCCATCATTATTCGCCTACTGTCACTACTACCCGACGGGAGATTATTAGAAAAAGAGTTCCTGCGGGAATAGTCGTCCCAAACGGGCTAGTGTCAAAAATATTATTACGAGCAAAATGCTTTCCTCTTTCGAAAATATACCATTATGTAAAATATAAAATTGTGTGTATTTTTTATACTGTATTTGTAATATCGTAATCGTCGTAACACGATAACTTCGTAGACGTCGAAACAATGTATCGTGTTAAGTAAATAACGTGTACTTACGTTATTTTGATTTCTATTAAAAATAGAAAATTTCACAAAACATGTAAAACTCAAAATCAATTCAGATACAATGATTAGTTATTTTTTACTAAAGTGTTCTACACGGATAATAGGTATACAGACAGTACAGCGATATTTATTTCATAGCCGAGACACTTTTTTTTATCATATATACATTATTAATAATTGTCTGGTATGGTCAAACGGAAAAATAAAAATATCATAGTAAGTAATATACCACTTGGCCATTTAACCATTTTTTGAACATTGTACACAGACGGAATGGTAGATTTTGAAAATGCGGCCTTTTATTTCCACAAATAAAGTATAATATGTGTACATTTTTTTTTTTCAATAATATTTAAAAAATATTAAAGTAGACTTTTGACATTAAATTAAATCTACTTTTAAGCGAATCGAGGTCATCGGTTATTCTCATACTATTTCGACAGTAACCTTTACTCTCCGAGATACTGTATTCAAATAAATACTAGATAACGTACAAATAAAATATTTTAGATTATTCATATGACATTGAATAAACATAACAATTAAAACAACACGAGTAAATATAAAAAATACCATTCTGTATTAGAATATATATCTACTGATGTATAATATGTCATGATGAAATATCATAAATCATCTGCGATGAGTTTCGTTAAAAACTTTTATAATCTAGTGCTAATATTGACCATTCATGATATTTACCATCGTTAGAAATTAATTTGACCTTTTTTTCCTTATGTCAATATCATTATATATTGTGTTATACTCAGTTGGAGATCAATATTCAATAATTTACAGATAAAGACTCCAACAGCACAATAACGAATAAGCATGCATACTTTGGTCGTCGCTATTTGTTTATAATATATTAATACGATTATTTATTACTATAAGTACTCTACATAAGTAACTATTATGCTACCAAATACCTACCAACTGTATATACGAGTATATTAATATATATATAGGTAATACGAAACACCAACTAATATTATATATACATTTTGAGGTATTATAGGTATAATAGGTATGCGATGTATTCGTCGTTACAGAATAAATAACAATTTACTGTAATTCATGAGTTAAATAATTATTTTTAATTCAATAATTAAACATTGCATAGGTACGCAAAACGATTCTAAACGAAGTCGTCTATTCGTCTATACTTTTAAAGATCTTTTATTATATATTTATATATATTACAAAACTATATTGTGTGAAACACATTTAGTGAAAATTTCAAGTATCTACAGTTATTTGTTTTTATAAAAATGAAATTTATTGTAAAATAAATACATTAATCGCTCCGTTCAGAATTTATAATAATATAAGAATAATACATCATTACAAAACCAATAAAATTATATTTTATGTTTCTTTAAATCAGGGGGCAATGAAAGTTACAAACTTAATTAATTTGTTATTGCTTACTTATGTACCAATACATTTTTTTTATGGTAGGGGCGTCTATCATTTTTTATATTTATAAGTGGGTGGTAAAGATAAAAAGTTTGGGAATCACTGCTTTAAATTATTATAGTTTCTGAAAACATGATTTTTATAAAAATGTGATAATCATAAATTGGTTTTGAAATATGGAATCAATAATAAATAATTATGTTTTCGATATTTTGTAATAATATTGTTTGCTCTTAAATATTACATTTCCGACACAACTTCGCGTTTCAACTGAACACGGTTGTCCTAAAATATCAAATTGAATTTAGTTTTTTTTTTTTAAGTCAGACTCAAGTTTGTTATTTCACGTATGGTACGTAACAAAAAAAAATAAAAATTTAAAAAGACATCATAATTAATGTTCGGTTAATTGTTTTACAAATAAAGCAAGTTTTAAATATTAATGAAGGATTTTATAAGTAGTCTTTTATCTAAAAAAGTATTTCTAGTAAAGTTATAAAATATTTAAAACCATTGAAAAATTATTTAGCTACTTTTCTACGAAAACATATCATTTGATAAGTTCACCGATCCTGCAATAAAATAATATTCTAGTAGGTAGTTATAGTATATTACACAATTATATTATATACCATATCGATAATAATATATACGACTTAAATAACTAGGACCAGACCATAAAACTTAATAGTTAATACAATCTTATAGTTAATTGATTTCACAATAACTGATTTTATATTACGTATACTAAAATATTAACTATATTATAATTTAAAATTAGACGATGTTGTGTATACAGTACATAAGAGTATTTCAGGGTAAAAACATCAAATAAAATTTTCTGGTTACATGAGTGAACAATTTGGCAATGTGTATAGTAGTATATAATAATATGTACATTCGTTTACTGCACCCCTATATAAGTTCAAAGGTCTGATAACTATTTGCGTCAGTAAAGCCATGGCGAAGATGACAGGATTTCGACTATAGCCCATGGCAACTTGAATATCCGGAATTAATTTCGCGTGGCTTGTCACATTTTATATTCTGCAGCAGCAGTTAAGTACCTACAGATAATGTGTAGGGACGACCGCACAAGCCTAAAGCCGGGATACAGCATTAAAGGTAAATAGGAAGCGATGAGTGTTCTCAAACGTTAATGAAATCACCCTTAATCCCCCACCGTTACACAAAAATGTATTTAAAATTTGTATTATGTACAATGTACATATTATTATTATAGGTACTTCAATAAATGTTATAATCGTATTTTTAATAAAAAACAAGTTGAAGTTCCAATTACTTGGAACCGTACAGTTTTAATATATATTTTGTTACTTATTTAATATAGATATTAAGAACGATACACATAATTTAGATTAATAATATTTTAACATTTTTTTTCTTGGTTAATGTTTGTAGTTTCTCCTGAAAAATTAAATTAAACCATAAGGCCAACCTACAAAATATATATATATATCCTGGCGCCATGTCTATACTTTATCTCTGTCGCATAAAACCCACTCAAGACGGATAAAATAGAAATTCGCTTATACCACACAAATATTACACTGCAGATGGGTAAACATAATCATCGCAACAGAATATGTATACGCACACGCCCACGTCAATGAACAAAATAATATTATTATGTTATGTCATTCATCGATCATTTGAGAAGTGTCGCTTTTGATAATTTAATATAATATTATGTTCGATGTGTGACAGCGTGCGCCTTGCTTGTAAATAAGGGACGATAATAATATAGTGTTTCGTAGCGCTGGTTATCGCGAATAATACAACTTTCGATTTATTAAGTACCGTACAACAATTTAAAAAAATGTATTTTTTAAACACATTTTTGGTGACGTACACGGATCTTAAGGTGCATAAATCCTACCAAGCTAAATCATGCGAACTACACTAAGTACCATGATAGAACCTTAGCACTATAGTAACCATTATATAGAAGATAAATAATATAATATTTTAAACATTATGGAGTAAAACATCATTTATTTTGAGAACCAACAATTCTACATGCGCTTAATTGTTTTTATTCGACTATTCAACATTTTAATAACCGCTTCATCTGGATTTGATAACTGACGAACAATAGTTATAATAAGCGGACAACCCGCTTTCTCCCGTGGTATAAATATACTATTATAACTTGTAAGCAATGTATAATACCATTCTTAGTTCTATAATATAGTTACAAACAGTAAAATGTATTGCAATTTATACGTTTGTGGTACGACAATTTAAAAAATACGACTTATAATGTATTAATAGTAAATCCCGTCATATACCCATCGATCAACCTGCGGCGTTCCCTGCAGTAGCGAAAAGTAATTTCGATGTTCGACCGCCTATAATCTACCTCTTACGATTGGTTTATGCCTAACCGTATGTGACATTTGGAAAACAAAATAACGCACATGTAATACGCTGGACTTGCATCCGAGTCGACAGAACGGAAATTAACCCGTCGAATCGACTTAGGCTCTTCGCGTATCAAACGGATCGTCGATCATCGCGAATTACTCGCGCGCGATTTATTGTCGAGCTTTACCGTTGACCGATGACATTAATTCAATACATTTAATCTATATTAGAAAATATATTACTGAACTACAATATTACATTCCTACGATGTAAGATGGCCGATACGGTATAAATTTCTAATCAACGATTTAATTGAAAACGCTAGATCCGATTAAGCGCATCGATGTTTCAGACGTAGGAATGTGGATTGCGAAGGACGAGGGCGATCTATTCCGAATATCCAGCTATTATAATAATATATTAAATGCGGTCATAAATGATCACCCCTCCAGAAAAGCTGCGTATTTTATAGATGTATATACCTATTTCACCTGTAACGGTTTAATTATTATACACACAAATAAATTCTCGCCCGTCTGTCAATATACGTAACCATTCAAACGACCTCGTGTATTTGTCGAACACACTATGACATTACTTACACATAGTGTGATGGTAATAACCCGAGTTACCCAATTGAAAATCGTATTATACACAAATACTTGATCGACTTATAATAATTATATAGGTACGCTATATTAAGCACTCCGCGATCACACATCAGTACATAATATTACTCGCGCGTAATTAATCGCGTTTGATGGATTGACGACAATAAGACAGCTAGGGTCTTCAACTCGATTATGCAGCAAAACTTACCCTCTTTTATAATAGTTTAGAACTGTAAAATACAATTAGTTTTGATTGACAAAATAATTACGAACGCGTTAATCTGTATAATTTATTCAAACACGGTAGTAGCGTAGTACAAGGTAATAATTACCTTTTATTAATTTGACAAACTATACATTTTATTCTTTATCAATTTCTGTGATTTTGGAAAAAAAAATTCTGTACATTTTGATTTATTTATAAAAAAAAATGTAAATGTAACTTCAAAAAAATTATATGTACCTACGCTGTTATTTTCAACGTTTGAGATTCTAAGTGAAGCTATGAATATATTGGTTTTATAATGCTATTGTGTGTTATTTTTTGTGGTGAATGAAAAAGTCCTGTCATTGTATTCGGAGTACCAATATTTTATTGAATTTCAGCGTTGTGGCTAAATTTACTGATAGTACATTAACAAATCTAGAGAAGCGTGTCGTTTCTACCAATATAGATAGTTTTAAATAACTTATCTTTATCCATAATTTATCACACTAACTACTAACTTTTATCTTTTGTTGTTCTAGTTACATGACAAAATATTATTTTTGATATTCTAATGAAATAATTTAATGGTAATTTCTATGTCTATTTCAAATGACTATAACGATGGAATGTAAAACGTATAGGTTTACACTTTTGGAAATAATTATTCATACATAATATTATTATATGCTATAACTATAAGTGTATCAAAAATAAACGTAGAGAGATAGTAGGTATAACTAAAATATACATAGGTTACCAATATAGTTTTAAAAATGTATATTAATAATTTATATAATATTAAATCAGGTAACGTACCGCACTGATCTTAATATAAAAATAAAAATGTAATTTTCAATATAAAATATAAATAATGATACATTCTGAATCAGTCCGAATCCGAAGGTGTAAAAATAAAAATAATATGAAAAACAGTAGGACACATATTTAAGCAAAATTTAAGACTTGAAAAACAGCAGACTACTTAATAGAAGTTAATTTAATTTTAACAAACCACGGTGCTTTTTTTAAGTATCTACCTATGTATATTTAGAAAAATACAGTTATGACCTAGTTTTATCTTAACAGATATTCTTAAGCAAACTCTATGTATGTAATTTAAAATGTTATTTTATCCTAATTTCTTACAAACAATAATAAATAGTAGTGTATAACATTTTGTACACTTTTAAACAACAAATATCTTATAAATATAATAATATTAATAAATATCTACTTACTTATAAAAAAAACATTGAACACTAATGGCATGTTATAAAAAATTAAAACAAACTTTTTTAATTATTTATTTATATATTATGTTAAAAATATAAATAAAATATTATTTTTACGAATTTACGATGAATGTAATTCATTAAATAAAATAATATATATATCTGTATACTGTGCACCTACACTACATTTTATACTAGAAAAAAAAGTTAGACGATCCTCAACTTAGTGGGTGATGCGTCTAATAACGTAACACATTGAATCTAATTATCGTTAGATATATATTCTACTTTTAAATGTTTCAAATTTCATGACTAAAATTTCCTAGTATAGTAAAACCTTTTAATAACGGATCCTCTAGAAGATGGTAATCTTTTTAAAACTAAAAAATACAATAGTCTCATAAAACCTATATATCTCGTGACCCATGTATTTTAGTTTCTCTATAACGAAAATTCTTTTATAACGGAAATATGACTTGGTCCCGTGCGAATCCGTCGTAAGGAGGTTTTATTGTACTTTAAAATAACCAGAAGCAAAAATAATTATCGTTTATTTTATCGTTAATTAAGAATTGGTTTTTCAACCAATGGTGCTCCTGGGATTAGAATACAGAATCCCTCATGTTTTATTCTAATTACGATTTATACGCTAACGATTTTCGTTATTTTGTGATTATTAAAAAAAAAATAAATTTTAATATCACAATTTATTAATGATGATTTTTTTTATTTATTTCGTATAGCTTTTAACACAAATCAACTTAACTATCAAACTCTAATTAAAATGTAAACTAAAAAAATACAAAACATAGTATAGATAATATAGATTATAGATATAAAAATTTAATGGTATAACTTAAATTAGAACTATAATATTATTCAAAAATCATAAATATTAAAAGTGAGTCGTCCTGGCGATGTGGGTTCATAGACAGATGTCGAAGTTCGGTAATCCAGGTGATTGTTCGGGCTTTTTTGGCAATCGATTACTATATGATTTATTGTTTGTTCCCCGTTTCCGCAATCACACACTGGGTTATTTTTGAACCCCCACTTATGTTGGAGATAACCACATCGACCATGACTTGTTCTGGAGATAATATTATGATAAAAATACATATTATTCAATTGTATTAAGTATGTATCTAAGTAATGGATTAGAAAATAAAAACTTTTAATTTAAATTAAACTTGTTAAGATAGGTTATATTTCAAAAAAATGTAACATATATAAAAAGCTATTTAAGTGTACCTAATAAAAGTGTAGATGTATTCATTTAGTATGTAGATACGATCTACTGAACGCAAAAAAATGTACCTATATAATGTATTGAAATTTGATAAATCAATTAATATTATTTTCAGCGGTTAATATACAACTATCTATTTATATACGAATTTATAATATACCTACGTCAGTTATGGCTTATTAAATAAAACTTAAAGGCAAAGTGCATACGATGTTTGCTTAATAGTCTTTATAATTTTATCTCGTAAACCATATTGTAAATATTCGTAAAATATGCTTTTGTACACAGATCACGTCATACTTATAACAATCACTTGTAAGTTATATTTATATCTCACTATTTTAGGTGTTTATTTTTGATAACTAACAAAAAACCACATATTTCATTTTCAGTTACTCCCTTTGTACAAATATTGATGTATAATTTTATAAAATTTGCGTAAACATGTACAATTTAGTTATTCATTATAAAAATATGGTAAGATAGTCTTTTGTTACAAAATGACGGAATAAGTTAAGTATAATAGCTATTATATCGTTAAGTAATGATTTGAATGTAAAAAAAATAATTGGAGAGAAATATTATGAATAAATAGAAATATTTATTAAAAACCAGCTCTAGGTATACAAAATATATTTTGTTATTCAAAATCAATTGTAGAAACTTGAAATGTTCACAAAATATTTACATTAGAATTTTCTAAACATAATAAAGTTATAAAACATTAAGGATCTATTTATACCATTCATACACCCATGAAATGTTCTACTTGTTAATTTTAATTCGATATAATATTATTATGTATAGTGCCTAACATTTTTGTTTTAAGTTTCTTAAAAATTTTTTACAGCAATTAGAATATGCCAAAAATAAATAAACACAATTTTTTTATAAGTTTTTAACTTTCAAACTGACAAAAATTCTTAAAACCATTAAATTATTTTGTAGACATTATATTATCTTTACAGAAAGTTTGTCTCTACTCAGAATCGTTTTTCATCATATTACTCGTATACCTACCTGTCCTACCTATTCATTACTATTTTTTATTCAATTCAAATTGAACTTATCCATTATAGTGATTTACTCATTTATGAGATACACTGATGATAACAATAATAAATATTAAAAAAGCGAGTAGAGTAAACTCCTCAGCTTTTAATATTCTTGATTTGTACTTTTAATGGTAATAACTATTGTTATCATTAATATTTTAAGTTTATTTTATTAACATTTAAAAAATACTTGAATATATATCGACTATAATATTTATGTATATAAAAATGGGCACCTAATATAATTTTATAATTTTAAATCAAAACATCATGATATTATGTTTTTATGCATAATTCTAAGATTGGCATACACACAGGTAAATTTTGATTTCATTTTAATTTCGACAAATATATTTGAGTGTATTATAGTTATTATTTATTATTATTATTATTCACTTTTATTATATTAGTATTCGATTAGTTAAAAGTTAAGCTGGTTAACAAATGTTCTTTCTTTTATATTGATAATTTTATCTATTTAAGTTTAATGTATTACCATAATCTCTCTACGGAAGACTTAACAAATAACAGATCACACAAAATTGTAAATCCTTATAATACCTATGAACTACCAATATTATAGGTAAATATATAATATTTTAATATAGACATATAATATTGGTATACCGTATACCTACACTTTTTTTATTATATAAAAAGTATAATGATGTGATTCAATGTTTGATTTAATATAAACAGTTAAGCTTGTCCCACACTCCCGACGACTCATGTACTTGGGCGAGTACGGTAATCATGATTATTTCATTACTAATAAGAAATCACGATTAAAAATAAAAGTTATATTTTAAGAGTATGCTGACACCCTGTACACTCAAAGTTGTACTTACAAGCTGGTTTTCATTGTTCAAATTTAATGAGTAAATGAGTTGTGTAAATTTAAAAAATACATTATTATGTCCGCAAATGAGTCATAAATCATTATATGTGCCATAAACATTCTAAAATATCATTAAACTATAAAATATTAATCTAAACCTAACTCAGATAAGTATAAACGTAGATTAAAAACTTTATAAATAGAGGTAGAAGGATCCGTGACATACTGTAATCCATTGACTATACCTTAATCATTTTTAATAGTTAAGTACCTACCTACTATTAATAACTTACTTAACTAAAAATCCAAAACTAACAAAACAAGTCAATAAGTTTTTTTAGTTATTTAATTACTTTGAAATCATTGAATTTAGTCAGGTTCAGAGTCTTCATCTTCGAGTAAAAGTTCCAAAATAATTTGTCTATTTTGAATTGCTAATTCCGGTAGTACGATAGGTATTGCTATACAAGGATGTTCATCTAATAGCAACTTTTGATAATCATATACATTTTCTATGCCTCCCATCTAAAAAAAAAAAAAATACACCAATTACCTATTATACAAAGTTGATAAAATAATAATATATTCAATTATAATCAATTTATTATAAATAACGTCAACATATATTAAGGGAAAATTATGTATTGATACGAGTAATAAAATGCATTATAAATTTCGTTAAATGCAATTTTTAAAAATAGGAGAAAGTCACATTACTTAATAGAAAATAGAAAATATAACTTATCAAACATTATTAAATAAGTCACTAGTTGTAATGTGTGTGTTAAATTTTAATTCAATGGTAAATATTGTTGAGCGTAACTTAAGTTGACGATTCTGAGGGGAGACAATATTTGTCACCCAGTATATCTAAGAATATTTTATTATTATTAATTTTTATTAGTTATAGTGGCGTTATACGGTATAGGTTGAACTAATTTTTGCCTACATATAATATGTATATAATCATAAAAACATTATATTATAATATAGTAATTTGTTGTTATAAAAATTAGTTCGTATACATATCATACATATATATATTAAGTATTATGTTTTATATATAGAATGATATTAATTAATATAAATATTATTGATTAATATAAATATAAATTGTCTTTAAAAAAAATGTTGAATAACATACCTATTGCCAATAACATTATGAAAAATCATAGGTTCAATTCTTAGGCCTAAGTTACGACAAATGAAAATTTTAATGCATTTTTATTTACAAAATAATTTTTTTAATGTATTGTTTAGAATTTTTTCCTGGCTCAATGAAACCTATGTATGTAGGTATTTATGTAAATAACATTTATATTAATAACAGATAATCAAAAGTCTTTAATGTATTTCCTAACAATAGCGGTGAAACAGGCTTATCGATCCATTAAACTAATTAAGGCAAAATTAATTTTGCAGATTTGATGTAAAAATGGTTGGATGTCTAGTGTCTATTGACAACAATATAGAAGAAATTATAGGCTTATTCTAAACTAACTTAACAGGATATTTAAGAATGTATTTAAAAATATCTACTAAATAACATGACAATGTTAACTTAAGTTTTTAATAACGATAATAATCAAATTTTATATTTTTAACGTAAAAATAACAAAGGTTCAGTATCTATATTTAAAAAAATTGAATCCCCAGAAAAATTTTTTCAGTTCCAGCATTGCTTATGGGGGGAAAAATTACTTGAAACCGTTTCCCGACACAATAAAAACATACAGTTATAATATATGTGATGTTAATACAAAATATAACAATATTTTAATGAAGTATATAATAGCAATAAGTAATAGATATTAAAAAAACCAAGCATTACCTTGACAAAACAGCAGGATTATTTGAATCAAGTTTGTTGCAGCATTAAAATTATTCTAGGCGCAGTTGTAGAATATAGTTGAGATAGCGTAAGCAAACAAACGTGTTGAATGCGTCCGTAACAATATATTTTGTACAGTGGCAATATTGGTGTATCGGCTATAACTGGTCATCGTCGGTAAGTAGGAAGGGGAAACGTTGTTCACTAAGTGATATTAGAACCTATCAATGCGCTCTGGCCCTGCTAATTACCTTTTACAAACACTAATTAATCTGTATAGCAGCAGTAGTAAATAAAACACATTAAAATTGCTGGTAAACAGGATGTCACCAATCACCTTAAAATATTTTGTTTTGTCTCTCTAACTGCTGGCTAACATAAAATATATCAAATTTTACGTATATATATGATAAAATAAATAATTATATATGATAAGATTTAATATTAGAATATAATAAACGTGATGTTCATGATCAAACTTCAACAAACCTATTGTAATACTAATAATAAATTAAACAACCATAATATAATACACTTATATCTATAGTCTGACTCACGAAAGAAACGTACCGTTTCGCACATGTAGACGGTGGACCACAAACTACCTGTGTCACGACGCACCACCCGATTGGGAAAATTCGAGACAGCTCGGTAGTTAAGTTATTTTTTCCCAATCTGGTGGTGCGTCGTGCCGCAGGTGGTCATTGGTCAACAGTTTACATGTGCGAAACGGTACCTTTCTTTCGTGAGACAAACTATAAACACAAAAATAAATAGGTTGACTGACCGTCTACAAATCAAGTATACAAATGTATATCATATACCATTGAATTAAAATTTAACATAACCATTACAACGGCCCACCCAACACTTATTATACTATACAGCATGCAGAGCAATACCCACTACTACCTTTTTTTCATAATAAAATACTTTAGAGTTTTACAACTAAAAAAATATACAATTTTCTCGTATCTATTTATTTAAAAATCGAATAAGTATCTTCCTATTTAATTGACACAGATGAAATGTAAATATTAATGTCATATAGCGATCCACTATTATATACATGCATAACAAAATAGTTTTTATTCTTTTACTTAAGTTCACAATGACTACAGCAGAACATGATTATTTTAAATCAATTAGCGTTTACCTGTTGTTCAAATGTTAACGCAATATCCCTGACAGTCGGTTGGAAGAGTAATATTCGTATTGTACATAACATAATGTACACCGGTCTGTCGTTCAGATAAAGGTTCAAGAAGGTACATACGCTGTGTTCGGTGAAACGACGGGTGACCGGGTTTTTAAATGACCTTTTTTATGATCGACCCCCCATCAGAAGACATTGTGAGATACAATAAAATGACGTATAATATAAGTAACAAGTAACGAAAACATCGCGTGTCCTTGATGTAGGTTCGATGACGACCAGACCATTAACCAGATATAAGTAGGGTCCCTGAAATATGCGCAGTATACATTTTTGTATTTTTAAAAACCTTTATTATTTTATGTACCTATTATTATATTATATTATATATAAACCTATCTTTTTAGTTAATATAGGTACATCTACTTATGGTTTGCGTATTTTTAAAACATGTAATGATTTTTATTATTATTATATTTTTTTATTCAAACCATATAGTCGGTTACAGCTACAATAATGCTACATTAAATAATATAATCTAAAAACTACTTTACTCGTAAGTTATTAACCTTTAACGTTGTTATTATCAAGAGTCTGGACGTAAGGTCAACACAATGGCCTGTTTTTATCAGTTTCCTAACTAAATAATGGGTAAAGTATAAAATGTAATAAAACATCGTCCAATGAGCCGATTATATGAAACATAAGAATATTTAACAACTAAATGTCAATATTACGTTTATCCGTTGTGTATTTTGTAAAATAATCATGGCATTAATTTCTCATCCATATAGATAACCTATATATAGTTATAAAATATAAATAATGTACAAAATACGAGTATTGAGTTGGTATGCGTAATTATATTGGTCAACGGTTCCCAAACCTTTACGACCACGGCACGCAAGGTTTAGCAAGTTCCCACACGAAATATAGCAGGTAAGCGGGTACACATTGTATAAATTCCCTCACGAAAAAAAGTATCCATACGTAAGTTCCCACACGAAATTTTTTTAATTCAATTAATAATATTATGTGAAGGTATGGTCCACATATTATTTTTATAAGTATAAAATAATAATAATAGAAAAATATGAAATTTTATTTGGTTTATTTGCTAAAGCTCAAACACTTCACATAGTCATGCTGTGTATAATTATTTTTAAGTTATAATCTGATATTTTATTATTGATATAGTTTTGTTTTTCTTCTTTTCAAATTATTAATATTGAGTAACTTTTAACTCTACAGCTTAATAATTTTAAAATAACTTAACGAGTTAAAAAATAATAGTTGACATGCCTAGCCTTGGTATTTTTTATAATTTTTTTTTTGTGTGGTAACTTACGTATAGGTACATACGCAGGGGTAATTTTTACCTGTTATATCTCGTGTGGGAACTTATACTTTCGCCCTTAAATTTCGCCCCGGCACGGCATCTTAAAAAATAGTTAGTATTTCTCGGAATGGCGGAACCCCAATGTCTTCAACACAATTTGGGAAACGCTGATATAGATATTTGTATGGCTGCAACATACGAACTGAGCTCCAATACAACCTTTTACGACGAATTAATTGAGTCCAGGGTTGTTTTTTAGTATATACCTATTTATTCCATGTTTTAATGCTAGCTGTATCCCGTATAACTTTAAAAATATATATTTAATATTTATACAGAATTAGAACTATCTTTTTAAACATGTTTGTATTGCTGATGATAAAATTATATTTTTATATTAGTAAAATGTATGTGATACCTAATTATTGTTTGTATTCATATCGAGTTATTTTGTTTGATTGAGACAAAAATTATAGTATAAACGATATCAAGCAGTCGTGTTTGTGTATATTATAGGTATCCAGACGGAGCAGCTGTTGATGCGCTACACGGCTGTTCGGCATAAGACGTGTGAAAATAACATATTATGTTCGAATGCAGCGCGGCATAATTTTCGCTGTGACGGTTGATTTTATATTTTACTTAAAATAATCCTCGGAATCAATAAGTGTTAGTAAATTTTAGTTTCCTAAACCTGGAGTCAATTAGTATGTGTTCCGTGTGTATCCGTGATTGAATTAGTAAATTATTTTTTTTTCCGCTTAGACATAGGAACCCAATTAGTATATTATAGCGATTCGTGTTATACGTGTATAATAAATGTATACAACAAATCCTAACCTCGCCATCAGATTCCACGTTTGGATTAAGACCAATATTTTTTTTTTCACTTTGAAAAGAACTGAAGTTTGCCTGTAGCTTGTCGTACAGATAGATGATTATACAGGTAATATAACAAAAGAATATTACTGAGGGTGTACTCGTAGGTACTACATGAAGTTGAGCCCCAACATTGTACTCTTTTATTTAAAACATTAGCAGTATATTGTGTATTTTAATTCTATTAAAAATAAAGAAAACAGCATACTACAAACAGTATCATAATGTGATACCGTTTCACCATATATAATGACAATAGTTTTAAAATGTTCACATCATAACTCAATGTTCAAACGTGTTCAACTTAAGTATGGTAATATTTAAATACAAGATAATACTCGTAATATGTGATTATTGATGTTTATTTTATTATTAGGTGCCTATTTAAAAAGAGGTGATTCATACAATCGAAACAATTGTACATTAAATATTTGTCATTAAAGTAATGACATTTAGACATTAAGTAAATGATAGACAGTAGTATACTCATTCCTCGTTATAAATTATTGATGTTGAAATAATAATATACGGTTTTAATCATATTGTCCAGTGAAGACTAGTCGTGTAATAGTGAGTCATAAATAAAATTCAAAGTTAATCTTTGGTAGATAAAATATATATTTAATAGAATCTAAAAAAAATTATATTGTCTAAAGTCCTGAATGTGTAACATAATCACACATTTTATTATTAATTATTACGCCCAGTAATGTTTTATATTCAATTAACATACTAAAAACCCGTTTGTAATTAATACGACATATTAATATATGTAAATAATAAATATGTATACATGGTTTTAAACGATAAATATTATTTTGTTCATTGTTAAGAATTTTAATATTAGTATAATATATATTTAAATTATATTGCCAATCGATTTTGAATGTTTTGATACAGAAATACGAATGCACACATAAATTGTTATTTAAGAAGAAAAAAAAATTTCAATAACGATAATAATAATGCCTAAATAAATTATAATATATATTATAAGTTAGTTCAATTTATTTAAAATAAAATATAATGAATGTGCTATATATTGTTTTTTAATATTAAATTGTTATTATTACATTTAAATATTTTGACTATCCTCATATACTATATAAATATAATATTATAAAATATGTATACTTTGTACAGTGCACTTATGAACCATAACGTAGTTTTATAGGTACCTATACAATATACATAAATATTATAATCAGTAGCGTATGGAAACACGAACCAGTATTTTATAAAAACTATACTCATCATATAATTATAAGAAGCTGGATGGGCTCAGTAGATTTTCTCTCATTTGAGATCGGTAGATATTAGAGAATATTAAATATTTAAATGATAAATAATACAATATTACGACCATACTTGATCCCTTATTTTAGAAAGGAAAATGCGCTCAACGGCGTTTGGCTGATTAATTAAAATTAAGTAATGTGTAAGTGCACGTCTATACCTACAGTATACATAACAATAACTTATAACAACTTCCGTCACTCGCCCTTCTACCTTTGAGATAAAAGCAAGGAAAATATTGTTTGCACCTCACCCTTTCCCCCCTTGTTAACTTATCAAACAACCACTCACTTATTCAATTTACAGTTTTGGTAAAAGGTATTTGTTTGAGATTTTATACCATGGAGAGAAAAACATGTACTGATGTACATCAAAGTTGGTGTAAATTATTTGTATACAGGATGACTCACTGTGCAGATTATTCTCGAATATATCTTCGCCAACTACCTATATACATATTATAATATTACATAAATATTATCCACGATATTTTATGAGTACCCATCACTTAAGCTTCAAAAATTACATATAACTACCTACACAAACAGTTAAATTAATTTTTAAATTTTTAATTGACTTTATATTAATCCCAAATCCCAGATTAAGAAAATTAATATTAAAGGATATCGTTATTTTAATAATTAACTAAAATTAGATTAAGTTGCATTAGAATCACAGACCGTAATTGTCTTTAAAACAATACCTAGTTATAAATTTATCATCGTTCAAAAATAACGATTAAAAAGAAAAATTAAATCGACATGGGCGAACTTAGCAAAACAGCACTCTGTAAGTATACAGTATAATGTCGCTAAAAATTATAAATATATTTATAAACTTGGGCTGTGTGCTTGCAATGCGGGGAGGCGTTGTCGTGGGACGATGAAAGTTTCGCCCATAATACTATACTTACACGCGATTCGCTGACGAATTTTATTTCACGGGCGGCGGGGTAGACGTAAAAGCGTCATAGCCCACAAGCGCCGCGCGTGTACGTAGTACTAGTAGGTATATAGAAATAGTATGCACAATATATATATATGTATATTGTATACTCGCTAAAATAGAGTTAAGTAATAATCTTAAAGTATGTGTTGTGTAAATATTATATGATGCATATGTACAGATTATTATACTACTATATAAATGGTTAAATAATAAATAATCATACAGAAGAGTAGTGAAGAATATGCCATTTTAAATTTTTACAGATCCACTCACACATAATATGTAGTAATCAAAAACGGGATAAATATTATAAATTGCTATTCTTGTCAATCGGATAAGTACATAACAGTGAAATACCATAGTACTTATACTCCGTAGCGGTAAGCCATTATACACAGTGTATAATTATATCGTTTACTTTGGAAATTAAATCAGAAATTACTTTGACGCTATACATAATGCTGTCAAGCGACAATAGCTATAGATACCAATAATTATTTTCAGGCAATAGGGTGGACAGGCGGCAATTGTTAATAAAGGCTCCAAATTCGTTTCGGTCGTTTAACACGATGCACATGCTTACCCGGCTCACGGCATTGGTGGGGTGATTGCAATAATAAACGGTATAGGAGGGATGGATACGTCATATTATCCAAATGCTAATACACATTGTCAAACAAATGATATTAAGTTTTACAATAGAAAAAGTAATTAAAATTGAAACAAATTGAAATATACAAAATTGAATTATACCTACATGACGATTATAGTAGCTATATATATAGCTATATATAGTTCATAGTTATATGACCTATATATTAAATAATGATAGGTTCGTCTATAGAGATTGTATATCTTAGCTTCGAAAAACAAAGATTAAGCCTCAAATAACATACGCAAGATCCATTGACGAGTCCTATTTGAGAGAGTATGATTGTCGACAGACGACGGACTGATAAATCGCATTGAAATATTTAGGTACTGTAAACAGTAAATTTTGTTTCGGTCTTTTAGTCACGAGAGCGGCAATCTCCCTCTGTAAAATCAATGTTCGTGGTGACGAAGATGATGATGTACAAGTGAGGTAATGGAATATTCTAACATTTCGAACATAAACAGGGGAAATATTGTCAACAACGTACGAAAGTTAATATAAGGGTGAAAAGTATGGCCTACTCGGCGCGTAGGGTGGTTTTATTGTGATTGTTTGCATAGGGTTTTATACCATATATATATACCACATTATACGAACCAAAAGACCCTCCCGATTTATTTCTTCGTTGGTTGAAAAATATTACTTGATGTCGGAAACATCATAACAAATGTACGAGTATTTTGTATATTTTTCAGTAAAAATCAAAAACAGTAATAAAATATATTATAACACACATCACACATAATCACTGTTAATATACTATGGTATTAAATTGAATATGAAAACATTATGTAATTAAAATATAAGTATATTCACTCATTACTCATTGCAGTATTGAATGCGAAATAAGCGTACGCTTTGCAGGAGTGGCTTCGCAATGACGGAAGGTTCCACATGCGAATTATTTGCACTCGATTCATCGACAAGCTCCGATTGGTGAGTGGCGGTGTTGCAGTACAGATGCCCACCATGAATATTCTAATCACTATAATAACGTAATAATAAAATATATACCTACTGCATAATATAATTAAGATGTTAAAATGTAACTATCGGAGATGACGACATTGTGCATGTATATTATTATACAAATCCAAGAAATACAAATTGAGGCTAAAAAAAATAATGTTTACGATTCTAGTATATGGAAGGAGATAGAAACTTTTAATACACGGAATGACGGTTACAATAATAGCTAATATAGAACAAATTTTCAACCGTAGGCCAGCACCATTATTTTTATAGACGCTGTGATCCATTTTTTAAATATACCTACTTTTTTTACATACTTTAATAGTAAAATACAGTTATTATTAGGTTTAAAAATGTATACTTTACACCTATTCTTAAACGAACTTTTGTAATTAGGCAGTATTTGTAAAAATATTTTTAAATAACTAGTATCGTATTAACTTTTTAAAAAACGTCGGACGTTTGGAAATTGTTACAATAAATACCACAAAAAATTATAATATTTCCATCGTCAATTTCGTGTGCGATATATATAGTAGCGATCGGATTTAATCATTACGTAATTACGCCAAGAGTAAAAATTTCCCAGGAAAATATTAAGTAATAAAAATTATGAAAAAACGGACATTTTGGCGCTAAACTAGTTTTTGACAAAATTTTAATTGTTTTACTATTCAAATTAAAAACAATTTTGTTGTTTGAAAATGCATAAATAACTCTTGAAATCTTCACTAAATATTCATAGTAGCATTTAATAGACATTATATTATAATATATTTTAATATTTTGGGACATTTTTTACTAATTTTAAATAATAGAAATTTTTGAATTTTAATTTATGTATAATAAGATTGTTGTTTAAAAAATTTGATGACTTAATATAATGTTTCTTTTAGTTTTATCAGATTCTTATATATTACCTATGTATAGTAATAAAAAATATCAAAAATACTTTGTGACAAACTTTTTGTAATTATTTTAATTTTTAATTTTTACAAAATTTATCAAAATCATGAAAAATTCAAAGTTTTAATATTTAATTCAAGATTCCTCGTTAAGATTTTTTAACTAAAACTATAAAAATAATTTATTGAAGTTCACAATTTTTCATATACGGAAGCGCTTGTATTCACGGCATCGGAAATTCGAACATGTTAATAATATAGGTATTAGGTATTAATGATTTATATAATTATATTATTATATTACTGATACGGTATTTTGAAGACTTCGCTGATATTTTATATAATATAACATGTGTTCAAGACAAGTAAACATTACATAAAGGGTTATGGACATTTGGGATATCTGAAGAAACTGAAGTAATACTTTTATTAAACTAAATTTTAAAGACGACATTTATAAATTAAATAAGATACCTATCTAGTCTAACATTTTTATATTCACATAAGTCATAAGCAGTTGATTATTTTTCACTATTACTGCAGCAGTATATATGTTTACGTTTAAGCATGAAATTTGCTATTTTATTATTTAAATTACCTACTGCTATAGTTATCAGAATAAATAACTAGTTATTTTTAAATAAAAAAATATTTATTATATTCTGTAATGATAATAAATTTTGTATTTTATTAAAAAAATTGCAAGTTTCAGAAAAAACTATAAATATTATCTAAAAAATACCTAAAACAATTTCTGTTTGTATATATTTATTCACAAATCACAATATTTTAAAAATAAAGTTGGTTTATTAACTCAGTGTTAGTCTAAAACGTGAAATATATTATTATTATAATTATTTTAACAAAATATTAAAATAGGTACGTGAAATATACGATATAATATAATATGATACATTGATACGTGGATACGTTAGTGCTACGCATAAAAATAGTCGTAATAAAATATTATAATAGTACATATTTTGTACCTACACTATGTAATTGGCAGTAATAAAATTTTAAATAATAATTATCCTTTACATAGTTCACATCATTAAAAATGTTCAATGTGTTTACTAACTGTGTAGCCTAGCTATTTATTATTATTTTTATTATATTGATCTCGATAAAAGAGAAAATAATATAAACAATATAATAATAATCTCTCGTTAATAAATAAACTATAATATACTTATGGTAATTACACCATTGCACGACATTAAAAAAAATACTTAAAATATAAATAGTCGAAATGTTAAGTTCAAGATTATATATTTTATCATTGTTCGAGTCAAAACCGTAGGAATAATAATTAGTAATAATGTACTATTCATTTTAAAACTCAGATAATAATAATAAAGATTGTTATTCTTAATTCACAGTAATATTTGAGGTTGAAAGAAAATTATTACACAACAATTTCACATATTGTATAGATCAGTGGTTTTCAACCAGTGACGGGTGTACCGCGAGCGCCCTTGAAGTGTGCCGTGAAAAATCTATTAATAGTTTTATATCTATGTATTTACTATATTATAATATTATTATCGGTATTCACTATTCGGTGATATTATATGTATTGCCCGGTACCTATTGGTGTGTCGCGAAAATTTTGTAGGAGTTGAAGTGTGCCGCATTGTTAAAAAGGTTGAAAACCACTGGTATAGATAATACTTCAGTCTTCAATACAATATATTAAAAATATTAATTATTATGTTGCGAACTCAATATTTTAATTTCGCGTTTGACGCGTTGAGTCTTTGTAAGTATTGAATAATTTTAACAATAAAATGAATAGTAGTTCTACTAATAATTGTAAACATCAAAATAGTGAAGTATAAAATTAACTTATAATCTATACCTAGATACTTATTATATGATCTATATTTATACCGAATATTATTTGTCTTTTACAGATACTATACAATCATACTATAGCTATGAAATCCACTCGTTATTGTTTAATATTTTAAAAGAGGCTAAATCAAATATTACTTAAATAATTTTAGTTATTACTTATTACGCAAACGTCGTAAATGTTGTTGAAAAATAATAGTGTAAATGCTGTACTAGGTTAGGTACAGGCGTACAGCTTAAAATATTTTATAATATTTAATATTATTAATAGTAGGTATTTACTATTTAGGCACATGAAATTATAGCCATAGATATCGTAAATTCTAAGCTAGGATACTATCAAAAAATAAGTATAAAAATAAAATAACTGACGTTAAACAATAATATTCAAATAAGCATAATTTTAAATAGGTATTGTATAGAAATATGTTGTTAGTAATGCCGTAGGGGGACGAGGTGGCCGTGTGGTCTAAGGCGTCGGTTGCGGCGCAGCCGGTCGCTGGTTCGATCCGCGGTCACCGGGTGGCATTTTTCTTCGGGCAAGTCACGGTGTCCGGAGAATAAGTGCCGCCATCCCCCACCCCGGGGCATGGCAGAAACCTACGGGTGCCCCATTAGAAATTCTGCCACAACACACACACGTGTTTCTCCCTACCGTTCCCAACCTTACAGTAATAACCGATTAAAAACCTAATCCATCCCCAATGGCCTAAGTTGCCGCGGGTGTATTAAAAAAAAAAAAAAAAAAAAGTAATGCCGTATTTTGTAGATTTAATATAAATAAAATATGATAATATAATATCATACACGATTGGCTTATTACCTTTTAAATATATTATATTATATTTTGAGAAAAAACTAAATGATGGTAAGGGAATAATTTATTATAGTATACCTAGTAAAATAATATTATACATTTCTGTTGTAGGCCTTTACTTAAAAAACAAATTTTAATTTATAATAATATTAAGTGAATCATTAAATGTATCCTATTAAATTACATATAGGTACGAATATCCCTCCTAGCCATTGTTACTTAGTACTCATCTCATAGAAGATACCTAATACTTTACAACTTTTAATGAAGAGAGTTATGTATTACAATATTAAAATATATTCTGACATTCTGTCTTGATTATGAGTTATAAATTGTTATGCTCTCCAGACGGCTGTGATAAAATATCATATTATTCGTGTTATACTTACCTGGTTCAATATTAAATTAATGATAATTTGTCCAAATGAAAACCTATTACAATAAGATTAGATAATAATTTATCTTAGCGAGAATTTAATCAGGCAGAAACTTGAGCATTCAAAACAACATAACTTCATTTATTTTTAAGTGTATGGTATGTATTTTTCTTTTATAAAATATGTCGATAAAAATTTTTGCTTTGTAAAAAAGCTTGAAAATATAGATTATAGGTATAATACAAGGTACTTCGTGTAAGTTGTTATTACTGCCTATTGGAATAAAATAAAAATGCTGATCGTAGGTAGTGATTTCACAAATAGTTACCTATTACGAAAATCTGAAGATTACATTTTGATGAAATCAGATAATGATTTTTTATATGATGGTACACTTAATACCTACTACATAGCAGAACAGCTATATACTTTTTTCCACTTTTTTTTTTTTTTAGTATTTCACGAATATTTGACGTTAAACAATTAAAATACACTATACAAAACATACTTACAATATCATAAATTCTAAAAACAAAAATTAGTAACCGATAAAACACATTTTAAATTGTTCTATAACAGACTCAAACTTGGAAAAAGTACATAATGTAATAACTTGCATATTTTAATATCATATATGTATATGATGCGGTTATTTGTTACTTCGACCACTATCTTTATTAATAAAAAATATGATGAAATTCGATCTGTAAACTAACTACACTAGGTATAATACTATTCTAAGGACTAAAGGAGGACATCAAATATAAAGGTAATAAATTTAACACAGATATGTAATTAAATATACAAAAAAATTGCATTTAATATTATTAATATTTAAATTAAAAATAATTTACTTAAACTAAATTACATAATCTATATAAAATACATTAATCTCTAATAGTCAATGGCGGAGCGCCAATGTAATTAAATATTATACTTAAATGTAACAAAATAAGCTACCAGTTAAATATATTACAGATAACTTACATCAATTAATTTTTAATAACTATAAATTGTACATAATTATATGGAGTAATAGGTAGAATATTTTAATCTAAAAGATAACTAAAAACTACATTATTTTATTTGCGAGGGCTATAAAAGTGATTAGAATCATATGTCTATACGTAGTTGTACAAATATTATTGAGTACCTATCTAGTAATAATAACACAATATTATAAAGTCATATCTAAAATATTAATATAACTAACAGTAAAATGATAACAACTAAAATTTGATTTTAATGTTCTCATTCTCTAGTTGTTTGTAATCGTATTTTAAGAGATTTTGATACTCATAATATACATTTTCAATAATGAGACATTCCTTTATATATTTTATATTTTATTATCATAAATGAAAATAATTGTTTTACAGGATTATATACCTAATATGATTGATATCACGGAATGAATAGTTGTATTTTTATTTTTATGTTAACTATTGCGATAGGTATTGAATAATGATGATTGTTCCTACGATTTTAAAAAAATATACTAAATATTAACTAATGATAAGCCCCAAATTTATAAACTAATTTTTGGAGAAGGAGGCATTATAAAACTAAAATAAAAGACATCATTGAAATTTGTATTTGCAATTAATTATGTCTATTTCATTAGGTGTACTATCTGCTTATTATAAATAAACTATGTTTTTTTTTATTTTATTCCTATATATAAACAATAAGTACCAATGCGGTGCTCCTGATGTTATGTTGAATAAATGTAAATATTTTATATTTTATTTTTATTTTTAATGTTTTAATATTTTATGTAAATAATATATAGTAATTGTGAGTAAAAAACAATTATATTATATTATTATTATATTATTTAATTATATTTTTTTATCTTAAAAAGTTCATACTCAAATTATAAATTAACATTAAATAATCAATCAGTGTTTTTTTATAATATTAAAAAATAATATAAAGTTAATGTTAAAGATACTTAAATAAATTTAATTAATTAAAATGACTTAAAAACAAAATTATACCACAATATTTTTTTTTTACTTAATGCCTGTACCCAATAAAACTATACAGTTAGTAAAATAAAAAAATATTCTTAAATCCCTAATTAACGATGGTAATTTTCAGAAAAAATTATAATACTATACTACCTAAGTGATACACTAATCTAAAATATATTCAAATTTTTAACTGTAAAATCTAATCTGGATATTGATTTAATAAATAAGCGTTGATCAACCGAAAGCAACAAAGCGGGTAATTTGCAGAAAAACCACGCTTTGGCTTAGCAGTTGTATCACAAATTGATCACTGAACTTTCCTTACAATAAATTTTGAGTCATTTAATTACATAATAAATAAAAATAGTATGGTACTCTTAAAACACTCCTAAAAAAATTAACTTAACCATCATCTTAATCTTTTATAAACGTTAAAGGATACCAACTATAAAGACCGACAAAGTGGGTTATAACCACACTTTGGGCGAGCAGAAAATTAATATCGTGATTGAGATCAAACTTTTTGTAAAGAATATACTACATGATTAAAATGGACTCAACGTGTTAGGTAATATGTAGCAAAATAACTGTGTTGGTCCATTTCAGAGCTAATCTTAGAATAATTAACTCTATAAAATCTAAAAAAAAACTACCTACTACTTAGGAATTAATTTAAATTAACCACTTACAACTAAATATATTACAAGGTGTAAACAAAATGATTTATTATACTATACTACCTAAACGATAAACTAATCTAAAATATATTTACATTTTTAACTATAAAATCTAATCTAGATATTGGTTAAATAACTAAGGGTTGATCAACCGAAAGCAACAAAGCGGGTAATTTGCAGAAAAACCACGCTTCGGCTAAGCAGTTTCATCGGGTTGTTCGAGATTCTCTTATTAATGACACTAAGGACTTAAATTACGATACAGATTTGTACTAATTCTAATAAAAATATTGATGACATTTACATAAAATAGTTTTATTTTCTATAAGTGTGTTTTAAAAACACGGTGATAAAAATTTGAGAAAATTATTAAACTACCTATGCAATCGTCGAGATAAATGCTTTTTATATTATTATTCTCTAGCTGGTTGTTATAGCATTGATTGAAATTGTCCTTTTTATAAAATTCACAAATTGTTTTATTCAAGTGACGGAATAAATTATTATATTTATATTTTTAATGATAAGTATGAAAATATTTTGACTATGATTCTATTGTTCCTATGATGTAATAAAAAATAGAATATGAATTAATTATAAGTGAGTAGTTTTTTCGCGATTCTGTCTCCTCCTCCAATTTAAATAAATAAAAATACCACGTATTTTGAAACTATTTGAGTAGCAATATTGTAATATTATTATTATATTATTTTAATGTGGTTTTTTTTTTTTTATTCACTACGCTGGTTTATTTTAAAACTAATTTTAGAAAATAATACATTAAAAACTAAAACTATTTTTGGAAAATTTGCTACTACCTAATCATTTATTTTACATCTATGAATTAAGGAAAATTAAATAAATGGTTTTTAGATGAATCCTGTGATAGTTATTTTAATAATTAATATGAATAAATAATGAAAAATTGGTATGAATCATTCACTAAATAGCCCATCGCAGTAAAAATATTTATATCTATTATAATATATTATACCTATTATCTATGTGTGTGTTATACACATTTTATATACATGCTATAATAGTTTACACAAATGTTCAACTCTAAAAATTAAAGTGTATATTTAATCATAATGTCCTAATGTATAGAAAATTACAATATAACAATAATAATATGTACCTCCTAAATGCTTGTTTTAATATCGTCATTCATCCTGTCGGTGTTGTTGTCGTCTTCATAAGCTTCATAAATTAAATGAGTAAGTATCGAAAATATTTCGTCGTCGCTCACTTCCGAAGTACAAAGAGTATATAATAACAATTCAAAACATCTCGACACATTACTGAAACGTGGCCGCAGTTCGTTATAAGTCCCCTCTGTATGATAAATGCGATTAAAGGACTCATTCGCATCTTGGCAGGTGCGTATAATATACCGCTTGAGATCGTATTTATCCCCGGTCATTTTCCAAGCAATATTCCCAGTAAGTGATCTATAGTATTTAGTATAACAAAAAAGTGTATAAATATATTAATTCGGCGTAAAAAACAAGATTTTTTAAAATGTTTAAGTAATTTGATTAAATTTTAATTTTTTTTATTGGTTACCTAGAATATTTTTATCAAATTAAATATTTGCCCTTTATTTAAAACTGTAATGATTTGTACACATCGTAGAAATAATTTGTAAATACTAAAATACCGTACATACTAAAATTCATAAAATAACAGCTATATAAAATGTATGAAATACATTTAATTTATAACCAAACAATGTACAGTACATTTTATTCAATACAATCTTGAAAATTTAGGTTTTGTTTTCTAATTAAAAAAAAATTCATTTCAGTAATCAATTTATGTTGATTATGAATTTATTATTATAATTAATCTTTAAAAAATATAATTTTCTCAAAAATCATAAACACAAAATACTAAAAAAATATTGTCAATCTAAATAATTGATATTCGACGAAATTTAAGTTTTGAAAAAATATATATATTATTATATATAAGTATTAAGTACATATCCTAGCAAACAAGAAAACACTGATGACTCGATGAGAATATTGAAATAAAATAAACGAGTGTCGCACTTGGATTCGTGAAAATACTAAGCATCGAAAGCGATTATTCTGAATGCACCCACCAACCGGGGTACCGAAAATAGATAAAAAAACAAATCCTAAGGCTATATCTAGCTAATAATATTTTAAGATGCATAAATATTTACTTACGTTATAATCACGATTCCTCGCTTAAATTCTGCTTGCCGAAATGTGTAAAACAGAATGGTTTTCGAAGAGTGACGTGCTGACTCGATTAATGACGGTAGAAAAATGATCGGTGTTCGAGCGTCGCTGACGGGTATCGCGTTCGGATGGCTCGAACACGTCTCCCACCTAAACCATCTTTCCCAATCTACAACTCACGCGGAGGGGGTCGGTTTTATGACGCGAAATCGGTACGCTATCTGTACGCGATGTTAACATGTAGGAAAGGATGGTTTAATGTTCTTATGCAGTGCCGCCGTTTGGACCGTGCAAAGTTTAAAGATTCGTATACTTAAAATCCATTATTATTCTTGTGTTTAAATCACCTAATTATTGTATTGATAAATTCTAGGCATGCTTTGCTGCCTTCATAAAAATATAGGTATACCAACGTATTAAAAAAAAAAAATTAAATGACGCTACCTATTCAGTGTTACTAGTTATTACCAATAATATTATGTACATCAGGCATGTCAAACTCAAAATATCAAGTGGGCTAAATATATTGGATAGTTTACTACGAGGGCCGCACATAAAAATTAACGAAAAAAGAATATTTTATACAAAATGTTTCTATTTTATTCTTTATGTTTACAAAAACAAGAGATACAAAAAGAAAACAAAAAATACGAAAAAACAACTACCTACAAAAAAATTTACACTAACATTAAAAAAAAAACATTTTATTTAATTAAGAGTAAGGTGACTATATTTGACATTTCTTTTCTCCCACCAACTTTTCAAATTCAAGAGAAATATTTTTAGACAGAGTCACTTTTAATACTGAATTTAGATGTATCTCAGTTAATTTGGATCTAACGGGTTATTAATTACTGATGATTAATGAAAATAGTTGCTCACAATCACACATTGATAAGTACTACTAAACATGGAAATAATTTTACTCGTGAATTTAAAAGTTTCTACATATCGTACTGGCACAAATTTGTAAAAATCAGGTAGGTACACCCCCCTCATTAAATTTGTTTTTTAAATTTAAATCATTTTAAATCTCGATATTTTATTATGTTAATTTTTTTTTTTTTTTTAATCAATTAAAATTGGTAACCGTAGGCCGCAAAAAAATGAGCCAAGGGCCGCATGCGGCCCGCGGGCCGCGTGTTTGACGTGCCTGGTGTACATCATCTTGTTAAAATAAATTGTAGGTACTTACCTACAGTACAGTACAGACTATGTTGTTACTTGTTATAAATATATAGATCAATTGCCTTGGCTTATTGAGTGTAACCTGTAGGTATCCATCACGTATGAAACACGCGTACGAAACGCGCGTAGAAAAACCGATCGACCACAACGTCGAATTTCTGGCGCCGTACAATACGTACCTAACTGCAATATATTGTGCATATTTTATTATAATACTACGCTACGATCGTATATTGTTGGATTTATTCAGCGAAGTTGTATTTTAAATACGAAAATGATAACCGACGGTTTCATTTTAAATTCATTTACCTAAGCGACATGTTATGTGTTTGAAAATATTTCCGTGTTTGACGTATCTAGACTTCCGACGACAGAATACGACCACTGTAATATGAATATATAGTTTAAAAAGGTGTGGAATTTCGAAATATTACTTTTAACGTCGAAAATCGGTGTCCGAAACGAGTGACTTAAACGCGTAGTCCCGCTGAGAGCGATTTATATTTTTAAAATACAGTATAGCTATTTGGCGATTTAGTAATTTCAACAACAGTATAACAATTCATAAGTAGTGTCTCCATGGTGTGCATGCTTCGTTTGAGTTTCAAGCTACATACATATAATAATCGTTAAAAAAAAAAAAAATAACAAAACAGTTTGATATTCGGCTATTCATTGTCGAGAAAAATTTTATACACATCGGTTCTGTCGGAACAAACGGCAGCCAGCGTAATAGTATAAGAACTTATTTGAAACCCATTACACCCGGACCATAAAAACAAAACAAAAAAACGAAGATGTTAGTTCAATATCAAAAAAAAATTTAAATATTAACGGTAATCTAATTAATTAATGTTAAATATTTATGTTCATTAATTAAGTTATAACAATTAATAAATAATAGATAGGTATGTTTTAATACTTAAAGTTTAATAACATTTACTTTCGAAAAACATTATCAAGAAAAAAATATAGAAATTATCTATTTTATTGAATTTTGTATTTATAATGTATGTATTAAACAGATACATACTACACTACAAGTACTTATTATATAACTAAATACATTACCTAATAATTATTAGATATATACAGCTACTGTTATAAAACTAAGAAGGTTTGAACTATTATGAACTATTTAAAATGTAGTGATTTGTTACAATAATTGCGACGCAAAAATAAATTATTGATAGCTATTTTTTCAGCACTGCAGTTGATAATACCTATCCATTTAAAAGTTGAAAAAATAAGTGAAGATAATCAAATTGTTATTTTTTTAATAAAAAAAAGAAAGTTTCAAATAAAGTTGATCCTTTTTCTAATAGGTACAGGACTTATACTAAAGCGCATTTGCCATTTGGGTTTGTATTGCGTACCTAGTTGGAAAAGTTAAATACGCACTTGATAATCATTTTTTGTGTAATTAATTTAACATAATTTATTGTTATATTTATAAGATAAGACAAGCAAATAGTAGTTTTACATGTAGTTTCTATTAGAATATATATCTATCAGAAATTATTTGCAATAAGAAAATCATTTTATATACCAACTACCTACTTAGTACATTTATGATTAATAATTGTAATTTAAAAATGTTAACTAAAACTACTATTGATTATAAATCAATGAAACTACCAAACTATGTTTATTATTAGAAACCATAGGCAAAAGCCAACTATTTGGAGTTTAAGTTTTCTAAGAATACGCAATACCGAATACCGATAAAGAAAATCACCGATTAACCGTTTGCCGCCGCATGTCTGTATTATACTTATAATTAGGACTGAGATTTTAATGGCTCAAAAAAACTTTAAAAAATACATTATAGGTAAAAATGCATTTAAATTATATTTATTATAATTTAAAAATTGGAAAAAACAATTATATTTTATATTTTATTTTTGTAGTATTGTTTATATTGTTACAACTATTTTCAATAATATATTAAGAATATTAAAAACATTTGTTTCTAGTTGTTGTTACAATGTTACAGTTACTGTTCATGTTATAACAAACATTTTCAAAATTAAGTTTAATCAGAACAAAATGCGTAGTACTTACGACACAACAAGATAGACTGATGGATTAGGTACTAACAATGTTCATTTAATAAAAATCGGCCTACCTATAGATAAAATTTGTCTGTAAATATTTATGATGTGATTCAACAATCTAAAATATTAATTCCCTCCAAGAGAAGAATGGTATTATAAAATCTAAATAAACATGCAACTGTTTATTATACCTTTATAATTTTATAATAATTAATATATATTTACATGTATAATATGTATTTCATATTATTTTATAATTAATAATATAATATAACAATGAGAATATAAGTATAAAGCAAAATGCGATATTTTTTTATTATTATAGGTAGGTATACATATTAATTTCATCATAATACTATATTACAATATATTGCATATTGATCATATTATGTACTAAAATAATTAATATTATAGATGATATTGATAGATAGGTAAATATTATATTAATGAAGTACCTTACAAGTAAACCTATTTGATCCCTTTGCTGATAATGGTAAAAAAAAATGTCTCAATGCCATTAAGGCCTGTGTGCGCCTATGATTATAATTATCAATTAAACATAAAATAATAACGAATAAAATAAAATAAATCGTTAATAGGTAAGCATTTTTTCTGAAATTATTTTTTCGGTGTGTATTTTGAACTTAAACGTTTATATATAAACTAATTTCCAAGGAAATACAGATTTAGCCTCACTACTAAAATAATTAGTGAAATATTCAATTCCATTGAATTTTCACTTAGATCTCAAAGCCAGTAGTTGATATCAACACATCGCCGTTAGAAACTTGAAAAGTAGGTAATCAAATCGATGTATACGAATCTCTACATTCTACAAAATAGTCAGACAGATATTTAGTAATCTAGCAATGTCAGTGTTCGTAGAGAGGTTATTTTCAAAGTATGAATCAACCCTTTTAAAAACCCTATAATCATTTAAATGATATATGAGATATAAGAATGTCAAAATTAATTTATATACATTTCTTTAAATAATTAATAAGACTGGTATAATAAACTTAATTCAATTAAATTTTATTTAAATTTTTATTCATTATTTATTAATTTTAATCGTTTTGTTATTTAAAATAGTCGTTGTCATTGTAAATAATAAACTAGGTAGTCATTTCAAAAACTTAATATAATTTTTTTGTATATCTATATATATACATATACTGTATATACTATATATATATATATATATATGTATGTATATAGTTAGTGTTTAATACTAATATATATATAGTATATTAGTATATTATATATTATGTATTATATATATATACGATATACCTACTTATTATAAAATAATTATGGTGAGAAGTTTTATTAATAAGTTTTATAATTGCCTATGTATATTTTAACCATTTTTATAAGTATAATTAATAGTTATTAAGAACACGGATTATTGATACAATGAATTACTAAATTGCGTTATTGAAACAAGATTTTCGGGAACAGATTGATAGTATATAAAAACTTTGAAAACCTATAGAAATAATAGGATTATTGAAACAACACATCTATTATTTGAAACAATTACCTAGTCTAGATTAGAGGAGGTACCTACTTATTATATTATGTACAACTGCGATACTATACTGTACAAGTGTACTGCATAATCTTATCTTTACTATATCGTTACGTATCGATACTGAATTCCACTTGTCCAATTTATTTCGTTTATTTTTACTGTTCTTTATCGTAAGTACAGTACCTACTAAGCTCTTTACTGGTATACTGTTAGTTCAGCTTCAATGAACGTACGTAAAGAGACGGTTACCTAGCGTTTCGGCTTTAAGTGACATTATTCTTATAAAAGCATAGTCGTCAAGTTACTCGAAGCAAAAAAAAGACATCGATGGACATATATTTTATATAGTAAATAAAATAATTAATTTTTTATATCAAATTAATTTTTATTGATTATAATTTTTTTCGATTGTAAATAAAATCAATCGCTTATTAGAAATCGGTTAATTGACATATTTCATATTGGTCCAACGATGTTCCTATAATAAGCAACTTCTACTATATTTATAATACTTACTTAATTTTATTGATAAATAATAAGGTTTGTTTCAGAATACCTAACTTGGTACCTTAACGAGATTTAATTCTATTTCAAAAGCTACTGATGACACAAGTTTACTTAGTTTAACACTTATTAATAATAAATGTTATAACTTATAAAATGGTACCTAACTATTATTGCATATAATAAATAATATAATGTTTATTCTACCTAGTATGCTCATATTATTTATTACTCAGTTACCTATCTACATAACCAATTGCAACTAATAGATCATATTATTTGTATGAATATGAATTATAAATTTACTTGATAATTAAAAATGTATAATTTTTCACCTTAATATCATCCTCAATAGAAAATCGATATGCTTATTTTAAACATATTTAGAAAGGGTTTAAGTATCTAATTACTTCTTTATATTATTAAACACAACATATTATTAGAATGAAATCTTGTTACATAAAGAAATAAACAATTGTAAATATATCGATAGTTTTTGATCGATACCTACATTAATAATAAAAACGTAGACATAAAAATGGTCGAGATAAACTACAAACGATAACTGCAGGTATTTTAAACATCGATTTACAATAATATCAATAATCTTTCAATATTGGTCCAAGTAAAATTAATATAAATAGGTATCTATTTTACTCAATTTTATGTAGGTAAAAATACTAAAAATACCTACCACCTGGCTACCTATTGCTTTTTGTGTTATTATTTTTTTTTTTAAATTGAATTTTATCTATTATTATTATTTGTTTAATTAAAAATATTGTTTCAAGCCACATTTTAAAAATTTCTATTGAAAATACCTACTTGTGTTTCTAAATAAATGTTTCAAATCACCCAATATTTTAGGCGATTCAAAACCATGTTTTTTTTTACATACCTAGCAGTCTTAACTTAAAATGTATGTCCATAATTACATTGTTCTAGTGATATTTCAGCTTATAATAAGAAAATAAATAATAATCATTTTTTAAGTCATTTAAGATAACTATTAACTGTATGTATCTATTATCTACTTATCTTTGTAAGACATTTATCATAATTCATAATTTATATAAGGTTACCTAATCATAGTTATTAATCTTTTTTTATTATTAAATATTAATTTATAGGTAAATTTTGTTTTACTTAGGTTCAAAACTATATTTGGCCAACATGGAACATATTAATTAAGTACCTATTTGTTATTATTTATTTACATTTGGAATAAATATTTATACTTTTTGCTATAAAAAATAAATGAATATAAAATTATTTAATTTAATTATATTTGTTTTGTTATCTCGTGAATTGGTTTTGCAATAGTGTTATAGATTATATAATATATTAAATCATTAACTACAGTCATTGTAAACTATTTTGAATGGCTTATTGGAGATAAACCAAAATGATTGCCATTTTTTTTATGCATAATCTCTTCATGTGTTGATAAAATGAACATTATTATAATAACATGGGTAAGTATCTAGTTATAACCTAACTTACCAAATAACCTATTACCTAATATGGCATATTTTTAAAACTTAGTGGTAAATAGTACCTTTAACATATTTTATACATATTGTATGTACTATATGAGTAAGTCCTACATTATTTTTAGCCATTTTATTAACAAATCTAATAATAAATTTCGGCCTAAAAATATAATTCTTTTGGAAAAACTGAAAGAGGTCAATATCAATGAAATAAAGTTAACTCACGTGGTTTTAAATCAATATACATAAAAACTACATTTAATATTATTATTTTTACATTTAGTTATACTTAAAAATAATTAACTTAAGCTAATTCCTTAATCTCTATTAAATAATATTTCATTTTTTTTTTCAAAAATTGTTAACTACATTCTATGATGGGAAAATTAAATTATTTTTTAGCTGAATACTAGAATAGTTAATGAAATAATACTAAAGTTTACAAAATATTCTTATCTAAAATATTAACATACTTAACTAGATAGTTTTTTTTTTAAAAAAAAATTATTTATTTTAATTGTTCCAATAAATACAAGCTGAAGGTAACATTAAATTATTAAAATAATGTTCTCCTGAGTTTTGATTCAGATAGTCATAACTACATGATTAATTAGGATACTAAATCTAATAAAATATTAATAAATATTAACATAATTAGCATACTTGAAATGTTCTACTTAGTCTATGATAGAAAAATTAAATAATTATATTTTCATCTGAAGACTAGAATAATTAATGAAATATAATAGGTACTAAAATCTACAAAATATTCTAATCTAAAATATTAATTAATTATAAATAATTAATATTAACTAATAAAACATACTTGAAATTTTCCACTTATTAGTTAATAGTTATACATTCTATGACTTAACAAAATTTTATTTTATCTTTTTAGCCAAGCATTGGATAGTTAATAGAATAATATTAAAGGCTAAAAAATATTATGATCTAAAATATTTACATACATATCTAACAACTAAATCTAACTAACTAACTTATATAATACCTAACTTAATAACTGATAGCTAATCAACTGAAAGCAACAAAACGGGTAATTTGTAAGAAAGCTATGTTTTGGCTACGAAGTCATAAGTTATAAAATTAGTTTTTTAGCAAACTGTGTAAAATGTATATTATATAGGTAAGTATATATACAATATATACATTAAACTTGGTTATTGATACAATAAACTCAAAATTAAAATAAACTGACAAAACAACTTACCTATGTTAATAATTTAAGATTAATAATACATGTAACATGTATGCAATGCACTATTGCAACGATAAATAAACTAGACAAGAATATTTAAAAATAATGCATTGTAAAATTTCAAATTTACTTAGTTTCTACAATGTGATACACCGTTCCATTATATATACATATAATATTGTATATACCTATATAGTATATATTTATAAATGTAAATATATGGAAATAATGCTGTATAGTATTTTTTTTTAATCAATAAATTTATACAATTTATTTTTATATTTTACGTTAAATAAAAATTAGATTTTCCTACAAATTAAGAAAAATTAACTATGTTAACTTAATTAATGTCGATTCAATAAAATGTATTGTCAATATTGTCAATAATGGACAATAAATGAATTTGACTACCAAATTATGAAAATAGTTTTTTTTTTTTTTAATATTTGATTACAAATGTTTTTTAGTTATAAAAAAAGTAATTAAGAAATGTTGCCCAATATATTTAGTATTTGTATATTATTATAAATAATATTATATGCATTTATGACCCTCTCTCTCTCTCTCTACAATTAACAAAAGATTGTAAATTATTCTTAGAGTAGCACAAATACCAGATTTTGGTTGAGATTCATAGTACTAAAATATTTGTTAACATAAATTTGAGAAAAAATAATTTTTAAATAATATAAAAACATTTACCTAAAATTGGGTATTATTAGCTATTGTTAATATTGTCATACATGGACAGAAATTAATGATAAATATGACAGTTGTAAAATTGGTTAATGTTAAAAATAGGTAGTTTCAAGTTTGCAATAAATGTCATTAATAAATACCTGAAGAAGTCAATATAGAAATTAAAATATAAAGCGATATTAATGATTATATATATATACTACCATTACCAACCACAAAAATTATTGAAAAATTAAACATAAATATTTAGAAAGTTACTATTTGTCTATTAAAGTTGACCTAATTTGTGCATAGTAGATATAAAGTACAATCGAAAACGCCAAACGACACATCATATACCAGTTTCTACAGTTCAAAAATTAATTACATTTTTTAGATGGGTTACATCAAAAAGATATCGTTATTAAAGCTAAAAAGATTTTCTCCATTACAAAAGATTAACTAGAAAAATAAAATAGAAACATCGATATTAATTATGAAAAACAAAGTTTAAAAAATAAATAAGTCTAACAAAAAAAAAATTGTATTAATCACATATTTCTGCAACTTCCGAAGTTAACAAAATAAAAAAAAAATTAATTAATTAATTAATATCAATGAAGAAGACTAGAGATTCCTTTTGATCAGATTATATAACTGGTATATAATTGGTGACATTTGTTCTATGATTAAGTTTGACTACCTCAATTAGGTATTAGATATTGTTGATTGTTAAAATATTTTAGTAATAAAAAATGTTAAATGAATATTATTAGTCTTAATAATAATAATGTTAAAATAAATTATAGTTGTTTTAATTTTTAGGATCTAATGAATTTTCATTAGTTTTTTAAAAAGTTTAAATTTACTTTACCGACATTTCAATTTTCGCTTAAAAAAATGTTTGGTTAATATTTAATAATATTAAAAAATTACTCGCTTACAAGAATAAAATAAACTATATTATGCCTAGTAATGGAGTGTCGTCCAGAATAAGTATAATTAGTTTTATTTACAAATAAATAAAAAATATTATTAAAAAAAAAATCAAAATTTTAAATTATGTGGTAAAAGTGTACCTATAGCTACTATATTTCTATATTTATCGATCAAGCATTTTGGGCGAGCGGTTCGCTAAAAAAATGTTATTTCTCAAATATTATCGTCAATAAAGCTTAATAAATTAATATAGACATCAATACTATCTAGTATTAAAACTTATTTTTTTTTTTTTTTTTGTTATAAATAACCTAATAACCTACAAGAAACCTATATCTAAGGTTTAAAAAATACTTGCTGTTAGTAAGTATTAACAACAAGAGTATCGTCCAATAAAAGTGTGTAAATATAATTATTATAACTTTTTTCACATTAAGAAACAACCTTGAAAGTAGCATAAATCTCAAGTTCTGTTTCAAAATTATTACAGTAGAATTTATTCTAATTAATTAATTTTAAAGAAATATTGACTTTAAAAGTATAAGTTAAAAATAGTTGGTAATATTTTATACCTATATTTCATAATGAAGTATCATCTGAAAATGTCGAGCGAACTTTTACTACATCTGTCTTTCTAACTGTCAAGAAAAAGTAAAATATTTAGTTGTATGTCATCGATTTGATAAAATAAATATTTGAGCTAAAAGACCTCGCGAAATAATTTAGCTATAACGTTATTTTACGGATTATGTGTAGCATTATACAACAACTAAAGATACTTAGATACATCTACCTCATATTCACAAAAAAAGTTTCTTATCTGGAAAGTTGTGGTCGTCATTGTTATCATCTTCATCGTCGTCCCTGAAAATGTCCAGTTGTAGATCCTCTTCTTCTTCAATCTTTTCTTCATCCTCTTCATCTACTTCCCCTTCCCGTTCTTGTGCTTCAATGATATTTTCCACCCGTGGTGGATTCATGTTATCGTGCAGGACCTCTAAGTAAACTAACATCATTTTGCAGTTGCACTTTCGTTGCCGGGGTCGATTACTTTTTCCCCAATAGTTCATCATGTGCCATTTTGGCTGACATACGGCTGCCGTTGCTGTTAGTTGTGGCTTCCAATCGTACGGATGACAATCGCAATTCTGATGGCCATTGGCGTCTTCAGCTGGCGGGGACATAGACGGTGACTTCGAAAACGTTGAAGTCATTTTTTTGGAATCTGATATAAATTTGCTTGAGCACATTTTCAACCTTTTCAGCTTCCTGATACGAACTTTTGAAATAGATGGTGGTGCCAAGCGTTTTCGGAACCACTTTTGTCGCTCTGAGGACTTTAACAGCTTATTCTGAAAGGGGCTATTGTACTGCAAGTGCAAATTCTCGCGAATTCTAAGCCAAAAGGAGTGCATATATACCAACGAAGCACCAAGTGGTCTGATATTAATAGGTATGCTAACAGCAATTGGTGGCGGTCGTGGGAAGAGTGCTGGTGGTGGTGGTGGTGGTGGTGATGGTGTTGGTGGTGGTGGTGGTGGTGACGCAGGCAGTGGCGGTGATGGTGATGACGGTGGTGGTGATGGCGATGGTAAGGGTGGCGGTGGTGGAGTTGGTGGTGGTGATAGCGGTAATGAGAATGGATTCGGCATTAATCTTAAATGAAATGGTTGTTGTGCTTGCAGTATTATTGGCTGATATACTTCTAAAATAAATCGTGCTGGGAGGGGAGGAAGTGGTTGTGGTGGTGGTGGAAAACGATTTTCAAGAAGTTGTAGTCTGGCTACGACCTGTAGTCTTCTCTGTTCATGTTCAAATACCTCATCATTTGGCGAATTTCGACGGTTACGTCTTTCCATAAATTCGTCGTTGTTTTCATGGTCGTCGTCATTTACCATATTTGTTTCAATTACTTATTCTACGTCTATAAATCCTCACGTCGTGTACCGGCTGTTAATAATCCCGGTAAATTCGACCTGTAATATTACAACGCAAAGTACATAAATTGATTTAATCCGTATTAAAAATAATAAACATAAGTTTATAATATCTAATAAAAAAAAGTGGGCAAGTGGGTACCGTTCTGCTGTACATTAGGGGGCGGGGTTGATCTCGGACTACGGTAGGTTAAATTTGAAAGCAATGATAGGTATCATTGTATACGAAAAACGATTCTGAACGAACATGATTTGTCAGCCTAGGATATAATTTCCAGTGGTTGGTGAAAAAGGTGGTTTATGTTTTAATGGCCTGAATACACCAACATTTAAGTTCTTTTATAATTATTGTAAGCTAAACTTATGAAAAATCTTGTATTAAATTTTCAACTCTTAGCTACCTATACAAACATTTTTATAAATTATACCTACAAAATAATTTGCAAATATTCATAATTTTGACGAATTTTCGTCAAAATTTGAACTTCAAATGCTAATAAAAAAAAATTGTGCCTATGTATTCTTATAATTTTTTAATCACTATAAGAATAACATATGAGAAGCTTTGTATAAAATTTTCAAGTATTTTGATTGGGCCAAATAAATTTTATCGACACTTCAAAAAAAATTTTTCAGAAAAATCGAAAATTTCAGTTGTCTATAAATAGCTCGAAAAAACTCAAAATATTTTGAAAATTAAATCATGTAAAGAAAATGCCAATCTAAATAACTGGTAAAATTTTCAAGTATCTACGACTTATACTTTTTGAATGATAACAAATATTTAAAATCGTTTGGGATAAATCGTTGTCGTTACGCTATTTCGTAAAAATTTAAAATTCAAACGCACATAAAATTTTTCCTATAATGATGTTATGAGTTTTCTCTATAGCTACTTGAAGAAAAACTTATGGAAAACTTATTGTTATAATTTTAATCCTTAGTTATGAGCACAAAAAATTTTATGATTTTTCAACTTCAAAATTACTTGCAAATTTTCGCGTTTTCGACAGATTTCGTAAAAATTTTAACTATAAACGCTTATAAAAAAAAATTGTGGCTAACGATTTTTAATTTTTTTTAGCTACAATAAAAACAACTCATAAAGAACCTTGTATTAAATTTTCAAAACTTTTTGGTCATCCAAAAATTTTTTATCGACACTTTAAAAAAAATTTCTCAAAAAAATCGAAAATTTCAGTTGTCTATAAATAACTCAAAAAAAGTCAAAATTTTTTGAAAATTTAACTATATACAGATACCACTGACATTAACATTTAGTGAAAATTTCAAGTATTTTCAGTGATTAAATTTTGAATTACAACCATAAAAAAAAATCGATTTGGTCGAAAACTGGTTTTGCGTAAAAATTGCCGTATTTCCGTCATTTTTTTTTAGTTTTTTATTTTAAATTTTTTTGAAAACTGTTGGAAAATATTAACTTTTTACCTCTATAATGCACCAAGGATATTCACTTTTACATCGGAAACTACCCCCATAGTTTGAAATTGGAGCATTATTTCGACTAGTTATGCTGTACACAGACACAAAAAAAAAACAAAAAAAAAAAAAAAACACACATCATTGTAAAATCAATACATTCATCACTTCGTTCAGATTCTAAAAAAAAAACATGTATTTTGAATACAATATTTATTTATTTAAACTTGAAAATTAAGTTCAAGGCTCCTTATGAGTTGTTCTTATCAATCACCCTGTATATCTTCGGCCTATTACGTCGGTTGTGTTTATAACTATATTCCGATTTAAAACAAAAAAAAGTCGGCAAGTGGGTACCGCTCTGCTGTACATTAAGGGGTGGGGTGGACCTCGGACTAGGGTAGATTAAATTTGAATGCAATGATAGGTATCATTGTATACGAAAAACGATTCTGAACGGAGATGATTTGTCAGTCTAGAATATATTATAATTAAATATTGTCATATATTCTATTTTGAAACAAATATTCCGATTTCATAAAAATTTAAAACTCAAACGCTCAAAACAATTTTCCTATAATGACGCTTAAAATTTTCTCTATAGCTTTTTGAAGCAAAACTTATGGAAAACTTAGTGTTGAATATTTTAACGTTAGATATAAATACAAACAATTTTATGAATTTTGAACTACAAAATATTTTGCAAATATTCATGATTTTGACGAATTTTTGTCAAAATTTGAACTTCAAATGCTAATAAAAAAAATTGTGCCTATGTATTCTTATAATTTTTTAATCACTATAAGAATAACATATGAGGAACTTTGTATAACATTTACAAGTATTTTGATAGGGCCAAAAAAATTTTATCGACACTTCAAAAAAAAATTTTCAGAAAAATTGAAAATTTCAGTTTTCTATAAATAGCTCAAAAAAACTCAAAATATTTTGAAAATTAAATCATGTAAAGAAAATGCCAATCTAAATAACTGGTAAAATTTTCAAGTATCTACGATTTATACTTTTTGAATAATAACAAATATCAAAAATCGTTTGAGGCTAAACCGTTATTTAACGCGGTTTTGTAAAAATTTAAATTTCAAACACTCATAAAAATTTTTTGTCTAAATCCAGTAGAGTTTATAGGATATTAAAAAAAAAAACATACATCATTGTAAAATCAATACATTCTTCACTCCGTTCAGAATCTAAAATTCTGAATTCGGCAGAAAACTTCTTGTATAGCCCCGGACTTATTGTCGACTGTCGTAGAATATAATGTATAACAGGAGTAGCCAAACTTTTTTTGGTCACGATCTATTAAAAAATATTTACTTCACCTTTGAAGATCGACTTCCATAGAATTTTTTTTTATTATTATTCAATAACTATAATTATTAAGAAACATATAGGGTGCATGGCCCTAAAAATAAATTCTAACATGATTGAAATTGTCCGCAAAAAACTCTTTGGCCGCCCCTGTTGCATAACAATTGATATAGTATACAAATAGACAATAATAACTAGTCAATTACATTTCTTATGTTTATCGTGTATCGAATAATATTAGTTATTATACTAATATTAGATATTGCTAAAAAGAATTGCTCCACAAAATTAAATGCAAAAAAGCAAGATATTTACACCTATGAATCAGTTATAGATAGGTACTACAAATTACATAATATGGCATATACTTAGTAGTTCTATTAGATTATTTTGCGTGTCGCTTATGATGTATTTACACAGTGCACATTTATAAGATTAAATATTGTTTTCCTTTTATACAATCTAAGAAACTTTTTATATCAGCATTATTTAAATAGAACCCCTGCACATCTGAAGTGATACAACACGTATACAATATAATATGTATCATATTATAATATTCCGTAAATTTATTTTATATAGGAATCAATTATTTTGTATATATAAATTAACTGGTCAAAAATTTCTAAAATATAATATATTTTATTTTAGAGTTCACATAATTTCTATCCTTTATATTTTATTCTTCTAGTGTATTATAAAAAATTAATACAAAATGATAACAATATATTATTTAGGTATTAGACCTAATAAGATTTTTAAATACAAATTGGAATTCAATAAAACGTTTACGTGATTAATGGTATGTTATCTTATCATATTCATTATTCATGCGTTAGAATTATGTAGGTATAGGAAATAGAATACTTCCGTCATTATAAAGTCAACGGCGCGACATAATCAAACTAATACAGTAATACCGTTCGAATCAAGTACGGTAGAAAAACACAGTAGGGTGGGGAAGTATGGTCAAGTGTGCCGGATATACTTTAGCTATAATAATAGGTATAATATGTGTGATAAGTCCGTGCCTTTATCAGATTGCATACGTAGAATATGAAGTCTGTTTTCATTACGATAGTGTTGCATTGTTACGACGGCAACATACGGTAAATATAGGTAGGTACCTAAATGTATATTTGTCACTGACCGGCTGATCAGACACACACACACACACACACGAACATTCGCGCGCGCCAGCCGTAATTTTATATTTATTTTGTTTTGATTATTTTAGTTGTTATAATTGAGCGCGAACTTTAAGGGCTAATAAATTATAGTAAGCGTGAATCGCCAATTTTGATAATTTGAAGACACTAATTATATGATGTGCGCTAATCGCCACTGCATTTATATTTCTTTTATAACGTGTGCGTTAAAGTAATGCTAATTTTTATATTTTATCAGCGCTAATCGCTACATTTGTCTTTTTTATTTTGTGTGTTATACTGTATTTTCTAATAATTTTAACTTTGTGTTTGTGTATGCAATTATTATACATGCACAAGCAGTGTTGAATCCAGACAATTTCTTTGAAGGGAGGCTCACTTTTTTTTATTGGTGAATGGTTAGGTTATAAAAACATTGTTATAAATAAATTATATTTTATTGAACGCCATTAGGTGCGGTAATCGTAACTAGTATTGTGCATTTAATAAATAGGTACATAGGAGCATTCGCCCCCCTTCCCTGAGGTATACTTGTATTTAACACTGGGCTCTAGATTAGGTAGCGGCTGGCCAGCCGAGCACCGACAAAGATGTGATTTTTTTTTGTATTATTATCATTATTATACTTGTATTTATGGCTGTAACTCATAAGCGCAAATTAATTTTATAAAAAAAGTGCAGTATTTAATTAAAATCGTGTTATTATTAATATTAAATTGAGCATTAACAGTTATTACTTCAAAAATCAGTAAAAAATAAAAAATATAATTTTGAGTATTATTTTAAATTATTTAAACAAATGCAATAACCATCACGATGCGTTGTTGCAGTCTGTCGTGGACGGGTAAGGCTACACATACCTACATGGAAAGCGTCGCGCGTTATGTCAGTAAAATATTGTATCAAATACCTACCTTGTACATTTTATTTTTGCGCTTTTATCCCACTACCAAGGTACAAAAGCGCAAATTATATTGCGCTTTTGAGTTATCGAAAAAAAAGTTGATATGCGCTTTCGGATTTCACCGATATTTATTATTGAGCCAAAAAGGCTATCTTTTTCTACATATTATTTTCACCTGTTGGACCAAAAGAGCCGTAGTTTATTATTTTATTATCTACTACCTGTAATTTGAATTACAATTTTTATCTAGTTATCTATCCGTTTTAGTAGTTTAAGTACACACACACAAATATACACACCACCCACACACTAGCACTCACAGGTTTTGCTCGACAATCCTGTCCACTTCCTATTGAGTTCTATCTACAAACATACACACTTATTATACATAAGTTGGCGGCGGTCGATCGGCGTGTGTGTGTGTGTGTGTGTGTGTAGTGCGCGAAGTATTTTGGTGACCGGTCGCGCGTATTGTTATTATTACGTATATTATGCTCCCGGCCCGCACAGACAGTATTATTATAATCACT